>NC_137684.1:24732780-24760280 GCF_963989245.1 Nansenia antarctica | reverse complement strand
TTATTTCTTTTTTGTTTCTTTTATTATTACTACTTGATCTTCTCAGTTTGTAAAGCGTCTTTTAGTGTCTAGAACAGCGCTATATAAGTCTAATGTGTTATTATTATTATTATTATTATTAATAGTTGGCTGTCTATGGCACAAACATATTGGAGATGATCAGGCCAAAGCTCCACCACCCCCTCCACTCATTTCACAGATGTTGTCTTTTCACAAGGAAGTGCTGCTCTCTGCCCTTCCTTCTTACGTAGTGACTTCTGTTCATCCGCTCCTGTCTGTGCGTTCCCCTAGGTGACCAAGAACATGACCCAGGTGACCAAGGCCCTGGACAAGGCTCTGGGCTCCATGGACCTCCAGAAGGTGTCTGCTGTCATGGACAAGTTTGAGACGCAGGTCCAGAACCTGGACGTCCACACCTCGGTGAGCAGCGTACAGTCTGGGTCTGGTAGTAGGAGTAGTAGGGGGCTGTCTACTAGTAGGAGTAGTAGGGGGCTGTCTACTAGTAGGAGTAGTAGGGGCCTGTCTACTAGTAGGAGTATTGGGGGACTGTCTACTAGTAGGAGTAGTAGGGGACTGTTCACAAGTTGGGAGAGGATGGCATCAAGACGTTTCGTTGTGTCATTTTGTAGCGTGCATGTTTTGGTTAATAGTAATGTTGGATGAATGGATGGACTGATTTAGCAGAGGAGTGTTCCAGCTCTGTCGTTTCCTTGAATACTTCACTGTGATAATCAGATACTTTATGCAAGCACTTCTTTTCATCTGAAAGAAGTGCTTGCATAATGTCTTCTTTTTTTTTAAATTCAATTTTGTAATCCTCCCCTGATTAGAGGACATGGGGGAAAAAAACATGTTAACTATTATGACTCCTACTTACAGCCATGTTTACTTGGTAAGGTACATGTAAAGAAATAAAATTATTATTATATATATACTGTATACACAGTACATGTATCTACAGTATACTTTCTTATTGTTGCTTGTAATTAGGTATATTGGTTAATTATTCATTCGATTTTTAGTTCCAATTCGTCTGACTTTGACAAGGCTTCTGTGACACTGTAATATTGAGCTCTGTGGAAATGTCTGTGTAGGCTGAGTATAGGCTACAGTCATACATGAGAGTATAGACTACAGTCATACATGAGAGTATATAGACTACAGTCATATGAGAGTATAGACTACAGTCATACATGAGAGTATAAACTACAGTCATACATGAGAGTATAGACTACAGTCATATATGAGAGTATAGACTACAGTCATATATGAGAGTAAAGGCTACAGTCATACGTGAGAGTAAAGGCTACAGTCATACATGAGAGTATAGACTACAGTCATATATGAGAGTAAAGGCTGTAGTCATACATGAGAGTAAAGACTACAGTCATATGTGAGAGTATAGACTACAGTCATATATGAGAGTAAAGACTACAGTCATATATGAGAGTATAGACTACAGTCATATATGAGAGTATAGACTACAGTCATATATGAGAGTATAGACTACAGTCATACATGAGAGTAAAGACTACAGTCATATATGAGAGTAAAGGCTGTAGTCATACATGAGAGTAAAGGCTACAGTCATACATGAGAGTAAAGACTACAGTCATACATGAGAGTATAGACTACATTCATATGAGAGTATAGACTACAGTCATACATGAGAGTATAGACTACAGTCATACATGAGAGTATAGACTACAGTCATACATGAGAGTATAGACTACATTCATATGAGAGTATAGACTACAGTCATACATGAGAGTATAGACTACAGTCATACATGAGAGTATAGACTACAGTCATACATGAGAGTATAGACTACAGTCATACATGAGAGTATAGACTACAGTCATACATGAGAGTAAAGACTACAGTCATACATGAGAGTATAGACTACAGTCATATATGAGAGTATATAGACTACAGTCATACATGAGAGTCTAGACTACAGTCATACATGAGAGTATATACAGTCATATATGAGAGTAAAGGCTACAGTCATACATGAGAGTATAGACTACAGTCATATATGAGAGTATAGAATACAGTCATATATGAGAGTATAGGCTGCAGTCATACATGAGGAGCAATAATATGAGGTGCGGTGTGCACAGCAGTGGACATTTGTTATGTTGTACTAACTAATTTATTCTGTGAGGTTGCATTTGGTCCAAGGGTTTGACACCCCTGCCCTGCCTTGTACCCCCTCTCACACTGTACACGTGTGCCCTAATGTAGGTGATGGAGGATTCGATGAGTTCAGCGACCACTCTGACCACGCCCCAGGACCAGGTGGATGACCTCATCGTCCAGATAGCGGAGGAGAGCGGTCTGGAGGTGATGGACCAGCTCAGCCAGCTGCCTGCAGGAGCCTCCTCGCTGGGAGAGAGCGCCTCTACGTCACGGGAGGACCAGCTGTCCCGCAGGTATATATATATACATTTGTAGATATTCTACTAAATGTTTGTATTATTTAACCAGGTGACCTCATTGAGATAAGGAATCTCTTTTCCAAGAGATGACCTGGCCAAGAGGGGCAGCACGAGGACACAGGCATACATTCAATACACAGATAGACATAATACAAAATAACAAGAAATTAAAAGCAGGTTTGGGCGGGCACAGCTACTGAAATTAAAAGCAATGACAATTTCCAATACTTAAAAGCAGGTTTGGGCAGGCACAGATAATGCAATTAAAAGCAATGACATAATACAAAATAAGAAATTAAAAGCAGGTTTGGGCGGGTTTTGGCCGGGTAAATAAAACATTTAAAAACGACACTACAACGCTGCAGGTAAGCACTGAAGCTTGCACTGACTAATCAAGTTCATGGAATCTTAAGCCCAATGCACACAGCCCCGATTTTGTCGCACCGCCGAATTCGATTCCATTGTTTTGAATGAGACAATGCACACGGCGTGCGATGCGATTTTATCGCACGACAACATTCGATTCTCCATTCACACCAAATGAAATAATTCAAAGAATTGAGAATCAAATGTTCGGCGGTGCGACAAAATCAGGGCCGTGTGCATTGGGCTTTACCCTCACCGGTATTTTAGGGATCTTTAGTTAAATTTTAAAATACTTAGGCTAGTATGAATAAC
Organism: Nansenia antarctica; assembly: GCF_963989245.1. Classification (NCBI taxonomy): domain Eukaryota; kingdom Metazoa; phylum Chordata; class Actinopteri; order Argentiniformes; family Microstomatidae; genus Nansenia; species Nansenia antarctica. The sequence continues at coordinate 24,757,161 of NC_137684.1, read as the reverse complement.
ATTGGGGCAGTAATGTCTTATTTTAACCACTATGGAGATCAACTTTGATTTAGTTTCCACCAGTTGGTTCTGTTTCAGACAGTGGAATTTGCAAGGACAGTCAAGTCACATGCCGCATGCCCACATGCGCATACAGGATAGTGTGAAAAGGAAGCGATATCACAATAACCCACACTCTAACTTATCGTTATCAACTGATCTCAATATCATATTGAATTATCAATATTGGTGCTTACCACTAGTTATTATTGTACAGTCAACTTAAACAGTGATCCTCCATTGCAGGTTGGCTGCGTTGCGGAACTAAAGACATCCGGGCTGTTTGCAGGAGATGTGGCAGCATGAGCTGTGTGATACTATTGAACTGTTCCTACCATGAGGACCTAATGAGCCTATTGATTTTCCATCCTCTCATTTATTTATACAAACACTCTCACACTCAGTGTTGCTGAAAATACCCCCCGAGAAGGCGTGGCTTTCTTTCACTCTCTCTCCCTGTCTCTGTCCAACTCCCTCTTTCCCTCCCTCCTTCTCTCTCTCTCTCTCTCTCTCTCTCTCTCTCTCTCTCTCTCTCTCTCTCTCCCTGTCTCTGTCCAACTCCCTCTTTCCCTCCCTCCTTCTCTCTCTCTCTCTCTCTCTCTCTCTCTCTCTCTCTCTCCCTCTCTATCTTGATTGCACAACAATCTCCTATTTTTAACCTCATTGCCCTTCTGTTTCCCCTCACATATCAGTCTTTCTGTCTTCTCTTCAGGGCTCCCTCAAATACCCCTCACAACTACGTAGTTGTTGTTGTGTGAATTTCACTATCTTAATACATGACACATTTTTGGATCTGTATTTTCTGGGGATATAAATAACTTTTCTTTTTTATTACAATGGATAAGGTGTTTTAAAAGTATACATTGATACACACTCCCTTGTGTTATATAATTATGTTGGCGCTTATTGGGTGTTTGATCTGAGACACTGTATCTCAGTGTTTTTTTTGTTTGATTACCTTTTGGTATCTATCTACAGCCAGATAGATGTATGATTGAGGTTGCTCTGCGGAGCAGGTTAGTGGGAGAAAGGGGAAAACAGGAAGGAAGGGTTCACCTCCATGGAGGACGTAGAGGAGAAGAGATCATTATTGCATCAGTGTGTCAAATTTCACTCAGTTGAGAACAGCTTTATGGCATGTTTTGACAACACTAACAAACGTGATCAACAGCACACACACACACACACACACACACACACACACACACACACACACACACACACACACACACACACACACACACACACACACATTATAGTCTAACTCATCACAACAGCTAGTTTGATGATATGAAATTACCCATATTTCATTTTGTATGGTATAATCTGTATCAACCCACATTTCTGTATATATACAGGGGAGGACCATCCTCTATCATACATATTTGTTTAAACAAATTAACTATTATTGTTGTTTACATCATATTTGTGCAGATTTTTTTATTCATGCATGTTATTTTGCTTTGAACATGTATGCCTTATTGGGGTGCAGGTGCTTGCCTAGGTGCTCCTCCTCAGTGCCTGAATGATTGTGGTCAGAGAGCAGCAGTGACGAGTCCAATGTGTTCACAGACAAGGGCTGCATCTCAATACTCTCAGGTGGCTTCCTCTCCTTGTGTCCTCTCCTTGGTCTGCACTGATCAGATACCACAGGATAGGTGAAATCAATGCCTGAGGGGAATGTACCTTCACCTGTCCAGTTCTATCTCATTGGTGTAGATCAGTGGTTCTCAAACCTCTCCTCTGGGACCACCAGCCGTTATGGTTTGTCCTTGATTAGTTGAATCAGGTGTGCTGGTGGTGGAACAGATCAAATATGTGGAACGGCTGGTGGTCCCCGAGGAGAGGTTTGAGAACCACTGGTGTAGATGAAGGAAAGGAGACAAGGAGAGGAAGCTGCTTTAGACTAGGAAACAAGGATGTCCCCTTTCTATACCTGGCACATTTAAACCAGACATGTTCTCTCTCCATTTGGCTGCTCTCGCTGTAGCTGACGTTTTGGGTATCATTTTCCGTTCTTCTTTCATTTTACATGGGAAGCGAGTTGAGTTATTTATACTCAAAGTTACGCAAACTTTGCAGTACTTTTGTTTTGTATATTTATCTTGTGAAAATAAAAGTCCTCTGATACAAACGTGTGGCTCTCCTGTTGTAATTATTCCAGTTGGACATCCTAATTTGTAAAGCAGTGAAAGAACATTGTATTCTAATGTGTTTCAGTGTTCTGCGTTTATTCAATGTTTTCAGGAACTTACAGCAGCTGAAGATAAACACATGCAGGGTATCTCACTGATACTGGTTACACACACTTCCTGTAATGAGTATTTTAATATTGCTCTCAGCCTAAAGACAGCATAGAATACATTCTGACATACAACTCATATTGTACATAAACCAATGCATTCACACAGCAGTCAGTATACACACGAGTCACTGTATACAACAATACACACAATATATTGGTTATTTATCAAAAATAATGATATACCATTAAGTGTTTTACAAAGTCCCAACTGTGTGTTTGCTCTCTGAGCTTCTACATGCCTGGAACATTTAGCTATAATTATGCCCTGAGGTCAGTACTGGAACTATTGTTATGGTGTGGGTGGAATTGGAATGTTTCTCCTCTGCTAGGTAAAGGCCACATACCACAGCCTGGGGGTATACCACGCTGCTGCTTTGTAGCCCAACGACTGTCACTGTTGAATGTAAACCGAGCACTACAAATCAGCATGTTGCTACCAATCAGCAGGTTGTTGGCTGACTGTTTGCCCAGGAAACCTCCTTTTCCTCAGAATCCTAGTCCACCAGGACACAAAGTAGGTCACAGCACAATGGATAACAACACTATTATTCAACTGTAAGTGGTGGCACCCAGTATAGATGATAGGTTGAATAGCTTTCTCACTGGAGAATGCTGACTGGACTCACTAACCCTTTTTGCAAAGTAAGACACAAGCTACGGTACAATACAGATCCATTCAGCTTATGTGATGTGCCCTCAATATGCTGAGAGAATGGGGGTTTCCCTTACACACCATACAAATGGCTGTATCAAATTTCACAATTGTGTTTGTTGTGTACGAACGACACATCAGCAATTTGGGAGGGACCCAGTAACGAGATTCCATGGGATGGGAGTGCCTGGGTTGTGTTTTCAGTTGTTCAGATTGTTGTTCAATTAGCAAAATATGCAGCAAGGCAAAGATCAAGTTAACTGTGATTTGTGGCTCACTAAATTGAATAATGATGTAATTGATGTAATCTAATAATATATGCCATTTAGCTGACGTTTTTATTTCCATTGCAGTTTACATTTTTCAGTATAGGCTACTATGGTCTCAGCAGGGAGTTTTTTTTCTCCAGTAATGGTACCAGTGATGTCAGGATAACATCTGGCAGACTATGTATCATTGATTTGAATAGACAACAGAGGTCATGTGTTATAATCCGAATCACCAGACAACTGGAAAAAAAAGTACACTGTTGGACTCTTCACACACTCCAGGTGCCCCCCCCCCCCTCCCTCTCTCTCTCTCTCTCTCTCTCTCTCTCTCTCTCTCTCTCTCACACACACACACACACACACACACACACACACACACACACACACACACACACACACACACACACACACACACACACAAACGGAACATGAATTGTCAGGACATGCCCAAAACCCCCCTCGTTGCATTCTTGCATAAGTCTTGCATAAAGGGACCTTCCTTTTGCGTGTGCATTGCGTGGAACTGAATAAAGCAAAAAAACACTCATACACTAGCCTACGCATCAAATATGTTTGGAGTTTCATTTCAATGTCATCTAATTGTTATATATTTATATTATATATATCCAAGACTGGGGCTATTTCGGTCTTCAGCAAGGGGCCATTTTGCCTGAGTCAGCAGAGAGCATCACCCGTATATCGCCAGTGATTGTGTAATTTCCTTTACATTTTTCTTCTTTTTTTTTTCAAGTATTTTTTATTCAAAAGTTACACAATACAATATGATTAAACATGTTGATTTTTTATTTTTTTACACATTTCTGCCCACCCCCCCACCCAACCCCAAACATTTCCTGCAGGCCCCTAAAGTTTCATTAGCATAGTAATAACATACCTTTTTCTGCGGGTCTCCCATGATGGAAATAAACCCAGGAGTTTCCTCTATGATGAGACACATATAGCCCCACGCCAGGAGGACCACCCCCGCTATTAGATTTGTCTACGTGACGTTGGTTGGTGCGTTATTCGGCGAGGCACCTAGAGAGTTAACGCTTTGGGCCGCTTCCATTGGATCAGAGGAGGGGGGCTTAACGCGTGAGACAGGAGGGGGAGAGGAGAGGGGGAGAAGCTGGGGGAACGACTGTCGTGATCAGGACAGTTACAGCCATCAAGCTTAGACAATAACAACCCGGAACGGCCAGGCAGCGGTTTCCATCCACCCAGGGCAGACAGACATTTTTTCTTTAGCACAGAAAAGAAAATAGAAATAAATCGTGTAAAGAGTCGTGTAAAAAAAAAAAAAAAAAATCGATCACAAATATGACGCTCGGGAATGAAAAAATGAGGCGCTGCTTCGGTCGGATGGGGCGGGGTGATGTTTGAGTTCCGGTAAGAAACACCGAGAGAGCCTTAGAAAACACGGGTGAAAGCTAAATGGGTACCGGACGGAATGTGCACCAGTCGTGCTACCGACGTAGCTATCGTATCAGAGGAGGATCATCAGAGAAGTTTTATGATCGCCTACTATAATAAAAGAAAGGCCGTTTAATTAAAGGTGCGGGTTTAAGGGGAGGTCGCATCGCAGGCGCACCCCGGGAGAAGAGCGTGTCTTTGCGGCGCGGCGCCCCTCTGCGCCCCCCTGTCCGTCCAAAACGATGAGGACTCTATTTGCATTCTTCTGTTGTCTCTTCATGATCACGGGAGCAGATCCAGACTCCATCAGATCCCTGACAGACAACAACATCAACAACAATACGAACGTGACGGCCGACAGCAGCAGAAGGTACATTTACATTTACATTTTTGGCATTTATTTACACAGACGCCTTATTCCAAAGCGACTTACACAATCGATACATTTGAATACTAAGCATGTGATGTGAATCAGCAATCCACCTCCATTCGTTGCAGGTACATCAACATCGGGGACGGCTCCTCGCAGGAATTCGAGTTCCCCGAAAACACCCAGGGCGTGATTGTCATCTCCAGTCAATACCGGAGCAGCGCCGCGAGTAGGAAGGGAGAGAGAGACCGAGAGAGCTGGAAGCAGACGGTGAAGGTTCTCTCCCTGGACCCGGAGGTTCTCTCCATCCTGAACGTTACGGACAGTGGCCACGCCGGCCCGGTGAGGAGTTACATTATCAGTATACGGTCTGGATTACCGGGTCGGGCACAGCTGCAGATCCAGCTCATCGATCTGGACAAGGATTCGGTGCCGGTTCTGATCGAGGAAAGGACAGACTACTCTATCAGGGTGGCGGCCCCAGGCAGCGACGATCCTGCCGCCCGGCTCCTCCCGTCGGGCGGGCTGTCTTCTCACTTCTCAGAGAACCCCGTCCTGTTCGCCTTGCTGCCCCTGATATTCATCAACAAGTGTGCCTTCGGGTGCAAGGTGGAGGTGGAGGTCCTGCGGGGGCTCCTGAGGAGGCCCGTGCCCCTCCTCCTGGGCGTGGCGGGGCAGTTCCTGGTCATGCCTCTGTACGCCTACGGCCTGTCCAGGTTGGCCTCCCTCCCCAAGGCCCTGTCCCTGGGCCTGGTTATCACCTGCTCCGCCCCGGGCGGCGGCGGAGGCTACCTCTACAGCCTGTTGCTAGGCGGCGACGTCACGCTCGCCATCTCCATGACGCTGGTGTCCACGGTGGTGGCCGCGGCGGCCATGCCTCTGTCCTCGGCCCTGTACGGCCGGCTGCTGGGGGTCCACGCCGCCCTCCACGTGCCCTTCGTCAAGATCCTGGGCACCCTCCTCTTCATCGCCATCCCCATCTCCCTGGGCATGCTGGTGAAGCTGCGCATGCCCGCGCTGACCCGCGTCCTGCTGGCGCTGATCCGCCCCTTCAGCTTCGTGCTCATCGTGGGGGGGATCTTCATGGCCTACCAGATGGGCGCGTCCATCCTGGCCAACGTGAAGCCTCAGATCGTGGCGGCGGGGGTGACGGTGCCCATGTTCGGGCTGCTGGTGGGGTTCGGGATGGCGAAGGTGGCGGGGCTGGCCACGCCTCAGAAGAAGACGGTGAGCATCGAGGTGGGCGTCCAGAACAGCCTCCTAGCGCTGGCCGTCATGCAGCTGTCGTTCCGCCGGGTGGAGGCGGACTTCGCCTCCCAGGCGCCGTTCATCGTGGCGCTCAGCAGCACGTCGGAGATGCTGCTCATCGTCCTCACCCACTTCGCCCACCGGAAGATCTGTGCCCCGCCCACCTCAGCCCCCCGAACTGACGCCGCCTGATTGTTGATTGTCAAAAGCCTGTTGTGGTGTTGCTGTTGTTCTGAACCAAACCAAACCTGTGGATGGATGGATGGATGTCCCACAGACACTTTGGCTCCAAAATCGCTCAAGATGATGAAAAGACACAATCAATGACAATGACACTGTGTGCTGCACAAGACAGTGGATGGATGCCTGACTGAACATTTTTGTTTGTTTTATTTTTCTTGAAACCAAAGGCCTTTTAACCCCCCCCCCCCCCCCCTCCCCATTATTTCTTTTATGTCCTTTTTTAATCCGATTGTACTGAGAGGTACTTAATGTAAATACGTATAAGAAGAGAAATACCTATAAAAGAAAAGATATTTTTCTACCAGATTTTTTTTTTTCTAATTGAAATTAATGATTTCTATCATGTTTACAAGAGGTCTACGTGTCTTAGGAATGGGGATTGGTCTTGAGAATGGGATTGTTTGAGTGGGAAAACTATGGTGTTTGAAAAGCATTGCTACTGATTGTTCTTTCTGGGTTCAAAGATGGTTATCTAAGAATCCCTGTACTTGAATACTAAATAAATTTAAAAAAATAGCATTTATTTCAGCAGTTTTGAGTTACTCATGTAAGATCTTTATTTAAAGTAGAATACAACACAGAGAGGTATGCTGATGCTGATGAATCGTGATGTACAGCTGAGAGGACAAATCAGGTTCTGTGTGTCTCTGAAGGGTGTGCTTTAGTGAGAATATTTGCCTCTTCATATTTGTGTGGAGCTATTTGCTTACATTTCTTATTTGCATTCGACTTCCTTCCCCCAAAAAACCCACTGTGACATTTAGCATTTGTTATGTAGTCACTGCTCTTCAGAGGAACAAAGTTCACTGTTAATCAACCTTTAACCACTGAAAAGGAGGTTGTAGGTCACACGGTAGTGAGTTGGTCTGTATAAGAGATTGACAGTAGGTAGCTCTGTATGTGAAAGAACCTGTTATGACTAGGATGAAAATGACTGTTGGCAGGTGTTATGTAAAACATGTGCGTACAGTCAGAATACGGTAGCTGCATGTACTTTCACTGTTTGGCAAAGGCTAGACTTGGAGTCTGAAGGGCTTTCCGGGAAGAAAGGAGGGGGGGGAGGGGGGGTTTGTAAGAGGCATTTATGTAGGAGTGTCCTGTTTACTCTGTGCTTGGTGTCCGAGCTCCTCTGAAGCGTCATTTTCATTAGTCAGGACAGTTTCTCTGTATATTTGTTGTGGAAACATTGGGCATTAAGAGCTGCTGGGTTCTGGCTCAGGGACCTGTGAGTGGCCCTTTAGGAATGTGGCACGGTGCTTTAGGCTGCTTAGGGCTGAACTCAGTTGTTTGGTGTTACAGAGGCTTTGTCAATATTGACCGTACGTACAACTACAGCTGAGCACAGTCGGGAACAACTCTATTCTGTTGAGTTTCCTATAGACAAGAAGGCATTGTTTGAAACAGGAAATGGAGACGTCAGCTTCAGAAATCAATGACTGATGCCTTATTCCCGTCAGTTGTTGACGTGGTATGTTTTATAGGAATAGTTGTATGATCCAATACTTTATATTGAACAATAATGCATTCTAGGCAGGGGCACTGGGTTCCTTAAGTGCCCTTAAGTGGCACTGGGTTCCTGTCTGGTAATAATCCACTGTGAACACGAGATGTTTTGTTTCACAATTTTTATCTAATCCCAACCCAAAACGAATGGATTAAGACACATTGATCCAGATTGCACATTCGTACTGCAAAAGTTGTATATTGTAAATTCGAGAACAGTATTCTTATGGTTTAAATTAAAGTAATCTATTTCAATTGATATACACAAACATAACATATGTTTATAGATATGTTTATAGGTCAGATGTACCACTCTACTATGGGAGAGTCGACGATGTAATTTACGTGTCTCTTTCTTCTCATTGACAGATCTGTCCGATAGGTCACATGACAGACCGTTCAGGCAATGCAGGTCTAGGTAGAATACCTGTTATCAGACTATTCAGTATAGTATGAATGGCCCTAACGCTGATTAGACTGTAAGTAAGTAAGTAAAGCTTTATTTATATAGCACCTTTCATACAAGAAATGCAGCTCAAAGTGCTTTACAACAGGAATAACTGTACCAGAGATACTTATCTGCAAGGCCCCCCCCCCTTCAGTTGTAAGTGACGGTTTGTCTTCATCCTTTCTCAAAGGTAACTAGAAATTAGCATTTAAAAGCTGTTATAAGATGTTAAAGAATCTTCTTCTCCTAGCCAAATCTGTTCCCCCTCATGAGTCCTACACCCTTTGCACACAACATTCTCTCTCTCTCTCTCTCTCTCTCTCTCTCTCTCTCTCTCTCTCTCTCTCTCTCTCTCACGCTCACACTGTTATTGTCTGTCTCTCTCATTTGTGTTTACTTGTGAGTGGTGGGAGGTTTTGCAAATGTAGCCTGAGGCATATCCAGTTCTGCACTCAAGGAATATGCACGGAACTAGCTGCGGGTGACACACTGTCACTTTCTATCCAGAGACGGGTGAGTACCTGCAGTCAGTGGCGTGCACTGAACAGCTCAGGTCGTTTGCCTCCAGGTGACAGCGTCCGCCGCATGACAGCTGAATTGCCGGGGCCGGCCGGCCTGCCCACTGTGTTCTAGAAGGTTCTGTATTTACTCTTTTCTGTGCTGCGGTTATGAGGTAACAATAGGAAGAAAAAAAGCACTTTAAACATTCATGAGACAGATGGGGCTACAATTTTAATGAGTTCCTTTCACCTCCCTTAAGCTGTCTGCTGTCCTGCCGCAGTGCCTGGGCCTGGGTGGTGTTCGAGAAGGAACACTGTCTGTGCGTGATGGGAAGGAATACCCAGGGAGGGAACCCTCTGGAATAAACTCTTCATTCACACCAAACAAGCCTGGCCATGTGTCTGCAGTAGTCTGCCCTGGCAGGCTAGAGGAAATGCACTCTGGGTTTTAGGCCTAAATTGAATTATTCCCCTTTCTTGGATGTCATGTGATATACATTCTATCATATTTGCATGTCGTGACGTTAGAATTATAAGGTTCTAGCTCCATTTTTGTCCAAATTTTTTTTTTTTTTACATAATCTGATCCATTAGGTGTCTATTAATGCCTGTGTGGTGTTATTTTTTTAAATGTTGACATTTTTGAGTTAGTAATTCATAAAATACAAAGGTTCCATCTCACAAAACACAATGGAATGTAAAAACGTTGACGCTCAATATCTCTGAACTACCCTAAACGGAGATAGAACCTAAATATCCTTAGTATTCTAGTAAAAAGTAATGTTGTTTTTGAAAAATGGATAGGATGGATAGCTGTTTCAGGTTGCTGTTGTGGCAACGGGATTATAGTCTGGTTAAGATATACTCAATTCTACCTAGAGGGATCATACATTCTTGTTAACTAGAAAACAATGTGTATGCTCAGGAGTAATACACTACTATAGTTGTCTGATTATTACTGTTGCAGACACTGTCTTCCATCACTGCTGTGACAGTGTTCCTCTAATGGACTGGCTGGTGCTATTTACCTTCAATGGATCGATGCTTGTGTATAAACACCTGAGCTCCAGACCTGCCAGTCTACGGGGAGGGGGGAGAGACAGAGACAGACAAGGTGAGAGAGGAAATGTTAGCCCTGCCAGCCCAGATATGCATTGATCTGTTTGTCCCCCGGCCTGTCTGAGGAGATGGATTTGTTTTTCTAATTCCCTAGTAGTCATTAGGCAAAGGCTCTCTTCTGTTCTATTATGCTAAGAATATATATCCAACATGTTCATTGATTTGATTTTGTGTTTGATTGTTTTGTTTAAATTAAGGCTAAATCTAGATTCTAAAACTAAATTCTGACTCTATATTAGTTAGGGATTCAAATTGAAATTGATATAATTGAAATTGAAATTGATATACTTTTTTGGACAGTTCATTTGATTTACACTATCAGTGAATTGGATGGAAATAATCATGTCACAAACTGACACATTTTCGTAATTTAGTCAAAAGATTAAGTACAAAAAAAGGACGTTTTTCAACAGTTACTGGCTGCATACATGTATGTCCACAAAATAACCTGGTCTGCAAACAGCTTCAAACTCTGGGTTTGTCTTCGTTTGTCCGGGCAACGCTGCACGCGGATAGGCTGCCACAAAACCCAGACGGACCAATGAGAGTGTGGAGCGCGCGGATACAAGGAAGTGAATGATGTTGTTGTGGTAGAGAAAGCAAAACAAGTTATGACATTCGGCCACTAACAATATCTCAACTTTATAAAATATATAAAATAAGTTATCCCTTTAACTTTTAGATGTCCTAGCTGTCGAACAGAATGTCTAAACGCATTAATATGTCGCTGGGTGCCTCGAGTGTGAGTGTCACTCAGAAACGGACAGTCTCGAGCCTCCTGGGTGAGTTGATGCCAACAGAAGAATATTGAAGGGGATTTTGGCAAATATTTTTTGGGGACGCTACCCACACGTTTAGCTGTGTTGCTCATTCCACGAATGCACGATCCTTACAAGTTATACCTCGTTGTAAAGGTGACTAATCAGGCTTTCCAACGATATCAAATACAATACCAATCGGTATTATTAAAGGGGAGGAATAATCAACCGAAATAACGTTTCCAAACTTTTTTTTGAGGGGTTTAGTTGAGCTACTAGCTAGCTAGGGACTCAAATAATCTGTACACGGTTTGATCCACTAGTCAGTGCGATAGACCATAATACTATTTGTCGTTTTTTCATAACCCTTAACTGAGCACTGTCTGGGGTGCGTTCAGGAAGGCACATATGATCATCATTAACATCAGCCCCCCTGCATGGCACTCCACTATAATAACCCAAGCCCCTAGATTAATATCCATCCTTGACCTTTGCAGGACGAATATTCATATTGTTTTAGAGATATGGTGGTTGAGAGAATTGCTGGCTGGTTCCGCAGGCACAATTTAAGCCTCCTCCTTGGCCCTCTTGTTTTTAGTCTTTTTTCCAAGCACCAGGGGAGCCCCCCCCCTCCTAAATTTCGTTGTATGGTACCTGTACTGTATTAATGACAATAGAGACCATTCATTCATTCATTCACTCATTCATTCATTCATTCAACACAGCATCTTCGGTAAAAGTGTGATTAAGGTCTAGTACATACAGGACTCTAAAGGTACACTAACTAACTAACTCGTCATCCGATCACAGAGGGACGAGCTGGGAAGAGGCCCAGGCAGGACGCCCAGCAGCTGCAGCAGGCAGCGGTCCAGCTGCTGATCCAACACCAGAACCTCTCAGACCTTCTTCTGGAGGTGGGGGTGAGTGAGATCCAGACTCAGCAGGAACGGCGAGAGGTTAATGGAGGGCGGGGGGGGGCTCCATGCTGTGATGTAGCCTAAATGATGATATGTGCACTGCAAGCAACATTTTAAGGTTATTTCTTTCAATGTGGGGCAGTCCCACTCTTTTATTTTTATTTGCATTGGATAGAGACAGTGGAGAAAAACAGGAAAGAAAGGAGGAGAGGGTATGTCAGGGCCTTATGTGTGCACTGTAGGCCATGGTGCTAGAAAATGTTATGGCCAAATTAAGGTTGATCTCTCCATGTCTCAATAGATAAGACAAAGGTTGATCATTTTGTTGATGTGTCGGACTAATTGCTCACTTAATTTTTCAATTAGAGTCCAAATCATCGCGATGACATTTGCCAAGAGAAGTCAGGACGGACCGAGGCGGCTAGTGCAAGTCCCACGCCAGCGATTGGGGGTTCACTTCTGGGTGTGTATTTAGTGGGACATTTCTTTTAGATTTAAATCAGTCATTTGCATGTACAGTATATATGTTACGGTACATGTGGGAAAACTAGGGTTAGGTGCTAGGATGCTAGGGTTAGGGTTAAGGTTAAGGTTAGGGTTAGGGTTAGACATGCCAGCATGTACCAAGTCACCCTAGCACCTAACCCTAGTTTTCCCACATGTACCGTATTCCCACATGTACCGTAACATATACATACCAATTCAATACGACAACGTGCATGTATGTGTGTTTCTTTTCTCTCAGTGAGTGAGCTGAGGCGCCAGGCTGGGGAGCTGGGGGTTCCAGTGGCGGCTCTGTCAGTGAGGATGGTGTTGGACAGGGTGCTGGAGCTGACCGACATCAGGCAGGAGGGGGACGTATCGGAGGGAGGTGTGCTGCTCAACGCCACTAACAGGGTTAGTGTCTAGTCGAGTCAAGTCAACTTTATTTATACAGCACATTTACATGCAGCAGCAGCTGAACCAAAGTGCTTCACAGGCGGGGAGCAAACAAGGAGCACAAATGTAAAGCAGGTAAAGTGCAGGAATACGAAATAAAATGCAACACAATACGAGATATAATAACAATTAAAAGGAGAGAAGATAAAAGGACTAAAAACAATAAAACAAACATTTAAGGTCTATTATGGAGAAAAGTGTTTAGCCTACTCCCTTTGAAAATATACATTCTTTTTTTTAATTTCCTTGATTTGGACGTGCTCAGTTTTCTGTTGCCTTTGACTCCGTTCCATATTCCATCCAATGTTCCATGTTTGAGAGGTTCCAAGTGTAGCCTGGGTGAAAGTTCCTGGTGGTCTGTCCAGGTCCAGCTCTCTGTGCTGCTCCAGTCCACCCGAGAGCTGCTGTCTCTGGGGGCCTTCTGCTCTCAGCTCCTGTGGCATGAGTACTGGAAGGAGCAGGTGAGTGTGTTGGTGTTTTCTTGATATCAGTTTTAGTGTACGTACAGTATGTTGTACATGTACAAATGATTTATCTAACTTTTTTTTTGTAGAAGCAGCCCAAACTGGAGGTGGTGCACCATCTTCACTCTCAGAACATCCTCAGTCTTGAGTACATATTGGAAAGGTATATGCAGTGGATAATAATAATAATAATAATAATAATAATAATAATACATTAGACTTATATAGCGCTTTTCTAGACACTCAAAGGCGCTTTACAAACTGAAAAGATTGAGTAGTAATAATAAAAAGAAACAAAAAAAATAGTATAGATGAAGACAAAAGAAAGTATAGGGGTCTACGGTAATTGATTTTTAGATGACTAAATCTAAATCTAAGTGTCTTTGTAGGACAATCTGCTCTGGATACTGCAATTACACCTAGATTTCGGGCGGAGAAGCGGCGAACACCACACCACGCCAGCGCCCTCTCTCGACCGTCATTTAAAAAAAAAGATGATATGCAGTGGATACTAGCTAGTACATACTGGACTATGAGATATGCGAGACAGAGAATACAGTATATGAGATGGGTATAACTTTCATTGTGTTAAACAAACACTATATTATTACAAAGTAAACAGGATGTTAAGAGTGATTCCGTCTCTGATGTCCCATTGACCCATCTTCCGTCGTAGACTGAAGACCCATCTCTTCAGGTTACACCTTAACTGCTCCTCCTGAGACATCTTCTGCCCCTCAGCACTACGTCTCCTAAAGACGCCCGCTTTCCCCTCTACTGTGTCCCTAAGAACTTCTATTGCCCCCCTCGTACTGTTTCTCTGTTTCTCCAGTGTAAAAAAAACAAAAAAAACAACAACTAGGTTTTAGAAGAAGGTGATAGGAGAAGGTTTTTCCTTCTATCAGTGGCCCCGGGCCTGAGCTGGATTACTCTTCCTGCTACGAATGGTGGACTGATGATTCACATGCTTAGTATTCAAATGTATTGATTGTAAGTCGCTTTGGAATAAGGCGTCTGCTAAATGCCAAAAATGTAAAAAAATAAAATAAAAACATGTCCATGTCTGTGTTCCAGTGAGGAGGGGGTGAGGGCATGGCTGGTGTCAGAGCTGAAGGCTCTCTGCGGCTGGACGGCTCCTGAGCAGGAACAGGAGGGCAGAGAGGTCCGCCAACAGGTGCTCTCAAGTAAGAGCCTTTTACAGCACAGACCCAGATAGTCGAGGTAGAGCCGGCGTCTAATGATCGTGTCGGTCGGCAAATCGGCGGTTCGAACCCCGGCTGGCCACATGTCATGTCGAGGTGTCCTTGAGCAAGACACTGAACCCCAACATTGCTCCCAATGAGCAGGCCCGGCGCCTTGCATGGTAGCTTGCCGCCATTGCTGTGTGAATGTGTGTGTGAATGGGTGAATGAGAGGCCGTTGTAAAGCGCTTTGGAATAAGGCGCTATATAAGTCAGTCCATTTACCATTTTAGATACACCACGCCAAGGAATACATCCCTCCTGTTGTTGCTCACTACACCGTGTGTTCTCTGCTTGACGTGGTGTTTCAGCTGTGGTGAAGGTCCTGGTGCGCGCTGGGTTTGAAGAGGCGCAGGACTCAGCTGCAGGGCCCTGCAGGAGGAGGTCCCAGGTCTGCTGTTGGATTCTAGATGACATGCTGTCCTGTGAGTTTCACATTTACATTGACATTTTTGGCATTTAGTGACGTTAGAATTATAAGGTTCTATCTCCATTTTTGTCAAAATTGAGTTTTTTACATAATCTGATCCATTAGGTGTTTATTAATGCCTGTGTGGTGTTATTTTTAAAATGTTGCAATTTTTGAGTTAGTAATTAATCAAATACAAAGGTTCCATCTCACAGAACATAATGGAATATAAAAACTTTGATGGTCAATATCTCTGAACTACCCTAAACGGAGATAGAACCTTATAATTCTAAGTTCACGATTTAGCAGACGCCTTATTCCAAAGCGACTTACAATCAATACATTTGACTAAGCAAGTGAAGCATCAATCCACCAGTCGTAGCAGGAAGAGTAATCCAGCTCAGGCCCGGGGGCCATTGGCAGTCTCAGTGATAGAAGGAAAAACATTGGAGAACAGAGAAACAGTACAAGGGGGGCAGTAGAGTCATAGGGGACACAGTAAAGGGGACGGGTGTCTCAGTGGGTGTCTCAGTGGGTGTCTCAGTTTTTCCTCTACAATCTCTCGTCTGTGTCGTCCCAGAGCGTGTGGAGACATCCCACAGACTGAATGACGAACACCAAATCACAGTCTTTGTTTTGTTTATTGTTTTGCTTCTTTGTCCTCTTCAGGGGTGCTGGACATGTTGGACACCAAGCAGACTCAGCAGTCTGGTGAAACAGCGGCTGAATTATGGTAAAGAAGAGGAAAAGGCTCATGATCACACAGAATTATAGTGCAGACATGATCAATATGTTCGCTGTATGAATTTCGTTCTGCCCTACATAGAGTTCTCTGCACTGTTGTAACACTAGACTATTGTCTCTTTCTCTCTCTCTGTTTTCCTGTCTCTATAAATGTTTTCCCTCCCTCCCTCTCTCTCTCTCTCTCTCTCTCTCTCTCTCTCTCTCTCTCTCTCTCTCTCTCTTTCTCTCTCTCTTGTCTCCTCTCTCCATTTGGACAGGGTTCAGATGTTCGATGCTTCCCTGTGTGGAGTGTCTGTATCCCCTGATGCACTGCGTCGTTTTTTCACACACTCTCTCACACACACTCTCACCTACAAATCTCGGCTCAAAGGTAAAATCACATTGTTTATTAGTTTATTTGACAGGGACAATGCACAATACATATATTGCGCCAGATATAGCTCAGAGCTAATTTTCATCACCTAATCATTCGTTAGGGTTAGGGAAAGACAATAAGACAATAGGGAAACAGGATATACTAATACAAATGACTAAGATACGAAAAAGTTCTAATCAACAATGGAATAATAATAATAATGAAAAACGATATAGTGTATATATATATAAAAAAATGATGTTGATAATAAAAATAAAAATAAGGTAAAAACATTACAACACAACATTACACTAGTTAAGACACACATACACATCATCATCATTACAATTAATGATTACAGAACTGATGTTCTTTTAGCCATTTTTAGCTTCTAGATTTAAAACTGGTGAATGTACTATCACTCTCTGATACTAGAAGGCAGGGTGTTCCACTGTCCAGAAGCTTTAATTGAAAAGGCTGTCTGCCCAAAACTTGTGGATCTAAATCCAATAAAGAATGAAAGAAACATAAACATAAAGAAACATAATTGACAGCTCACTCTTTGATGCAGGCCACATTTCTCCATCGGGTTAGTTTTACTCTGGACAGGAATATAAAACTGTATCATCAAAGACACCGAAAACTGATGTGAATGAACTCAGAGTTATAACTATATATATATATATATATATATATATATATAAATATATAACTTTATTGCACTGTCCTGTGATCTCATTTAGTCTTTCATCCTGTGTTCTGCTCAGTGTCTGATGCCATTGCCAGGCAGAATGAGTGGAGCTTTGCTAAGACCTGCAGATTGTTGACCTCCCTGTTTCAAAAGGTACATAATCATCATCACGGCCCTTCACATAAACCTGCCAGACCTGTCCTCATAAAGTTCACTTTCTCACTTAGTATCTAGTATGTGTGGCCTTGGGGTTGACGGACCACACCTACGTGTGAATGACTATGTGTCTTGTCAGTGTGATGGATAGTGTTGAGGCCTTTCTCTCTACTGTTGTATTTTTTTACCTTCTACCTTCTACTGACATCCTTGTGTGTACGGTATTTTACCTTGCAACCTACTTTTGGCTAGTCAGACTGGTCTGTTGGATAACAAGTGTCAAATCCCTTTATTTTATTTATAGAAACCATTCACAGAGTTTGTGTGTGTGTGTGTGTGTGTGTGTGTGTGTGGGTGGGTGGGTGGGTGTGTTCTAGTTGGCAGTGATTTTCGACGTCAAGGAGCTTCTGTCTCACCTGCAGCAGGTGCTAGAGACTCATGAGGTCAACTGGCAGCATGTCCTCACCTGTCTCTCTACTCTGCTGGTGTACAACCCACACACCCAGCCCAGCCTCCAAGGTACACACACACTGTGCATCTTATGTTTGTGACCGTGGAGCAAAGTTCATTTACCAGCTCACAGCAAACCAAAATGGGCGGAGGAATTAGAACATGTTCAGACAATTAACACTCACTTAAATGTCACTTAAGTTAGTCTGGCTAGAGAACATAGCACACGGGCAAATACAAAGTCTGTTTCCAAGAATACACAGAAGGGTTCCTTTTTCTAATCTAACACACACACACACACACACACACACACGAACACACACACACACACACACATTTAGGCACTTTAAAACTCTCCCCACAGTTCCAGCGTTTACTACAGTACATCTTGCTGTCTCTCCCTGTCTCATCTCAGAGGTTCTGTCCAGACTGCTGAGCTCAGTGTTTGAGAGCTACGATAAGGAGACCATGATCACTGCCTTCCTGTTGGCCCGCCAGGGGGCGCTAGAGGGGCCAGGCATCTTCCCCTCGTACAGCGAGTGGTTCAAGGTAGTTAGTCCCCTCAAAGTGCAATATTGTAATACAACTGTGAACATTCTAAACCTGCTAACTGCGACACTTTAATGAATGTGCAACAAATAGTATGTGCAATATGACAACCCATGTGTACATAAGGTTCAGATATAGGAAAAGTTAGGATATTTATAGCATAGCATAGTGTACAGCACAGTGTTTTATTGTATACCGTAGTATAGTAGTATAGTATAGTAGATAGCGTACATAGCCGTTATTTATGTCAACCAGCTCTTTTCTATTTTTTTTGTGACCCTTGGCTCTCTTGTTTTTAGTTTTTTTTTCCAAGCACCAGGGGAGCCCCCCCTCCTAAATTTCGTTGTATGGTACCTGTACTGTATTAATGACAATAAAGACCATTCATTCATTCATTCATTCATTCATTCAAAGCTGGACCAGTGACTCCTACAGTGTATGGCAGGCGTATCTCCCAACTCGTTCAGTGTTTCCCCACAGGATTTTGTGATAGTGTGGCAGGTGGACCACGGAATAAAAAATATATATATAAAAAAAAAAAAAAACAGTGCTAAAAATACTTTTGGCTCGTTATGAGGCTATGGCAGGACAAATTAGGCTCCACAGTCCCCCCCCCCCCTCTCTCTTCTCTATGTTTGGACAGAAATTCAGCTACAGCAATTCTGAGATATTCCCTCTTTCTCTCTGCCCCTCTCTCTCTTTCTTGTTCTGGGTGGTTCTCTCAAAGTTCGCTTTACTGTCTTTCCAGACGTCCTTTGGCGGTGCGAGCAGTTACCACGGGAACAGTAAGAAATCCGTGCTGTTCCTGCTGAAGTTCCTGTCTGATCTGGTGCCCTTTGACCCTCCGCGGTACCTGAAGGTGACATCCTGTCGGCTGCTTTTTTATTTCAGATAGTTGTCCTCTCCTCCCTGTGCCATGTTCGCTCAGCCTTGTTCTCGCACCCGTGTGTGTCTCTGTGTGTGTGTGTGTGTGTGTGTGTGTGTGTCTGTGTGTGTGTCTGCCTGTGCCTGTGTCTGTGCCTGTGTCTGTGTCTGTGTCTGTATCTGTCTCTGTCTCTGTCTCTGTCTCTGTCTCTGTTTCTGTCTCTGTGTGTGTGTGTGTGTGTGTGTGTGTGTGTGTATGTGTGTGTGTCTCTCTCTCTCAGGTCCACATCCTCCACCCTCCCTACGTACCAGTGAAATTCCGTGCTTTCCTCCAGGAGTATGTGTCTCTGGCCAAGACCAGGCTGGCTGACCTGAAGGTAGGGGCCTAGACTCACTTTTACTGGGTGGGGAGGGGGAGTAGCTAAAAGCCAGTAGCTAGCTAGTAGATAACTCTCAATTGTCAATTCATTTTGTACTATTTGGATTGTTAAAATCCATGATCCTCTGATACAGGGTGGATTGAGACTGAATTGGATTATTACGAGTGTAACTAACCAACTTTCTCACTTACGGTCTCCTTCAGAACAACTTCAACCCTGACTGACCTGTTAGACCTGACAAATGTTGCTTGTTAAGCTGCTCTCAGTGTCTGTGTGTGTGTGCAGGGTTCCCACGGGTCCTTGAAATCCTTGAAAGTGTGTGAATTTGAGAAAAAGAAATCACGGTCTTAAAAGTTTTTGAAAATATACATGGGTCATTGAAAGTGCTTGAATTCCCCCCTCTCTCTCTCTCTCTCTCTCTAAAAGAAATATATATATTCAAAAATGTTTTACTTAGCTCATCAACTAGTTCTGTCTCAAACTATGCCGTGTTGGGTCCTTGAATTTGAGGGAATTGAGTCTTGAAAGTCCTTGAAAGGTGCTTGAATGTGATGTTTCAGAAGGTGTGGGAACCCTGTGTGTGTGTGTGTGTCTGCAGGTGTCAGTGGAGGACATGGGGCTGTATGAGGATGTCTCAGTGTGTGTGTGTGTGTCTGCAGGTGTCAGTGGAGGACATGGGGCTGTATGAGGACGTCTCTGGAGCAGCAGGGGCCTCCGTGCAGGTACCAGTCAACTGTCTGCCAGTGTTGCCAGATTGGGCATATTCCCGCCCAATTGGGCTACTTATGATCACACTGGGTGGCTTTTAGACTGTGGTTAGGCTGGAAAACAATCCCATCTGGCAACACTGCTGCCAGCCAGTCGCTTTGCATGTTATATCCGTGTGCTTTTGATTGCCATCTCCTCAGTGAATGCATTTGCACATATTTACGTGTTGTGTGTGTGTGTGTGTGTGTGTGTTTGTGTGTGTGTGTTTGTGCGTGTGCGTGTGCGTGTGTGTGTGTGTGTGTGCGTGTGCGTGTGCGTGTGTGTGTGTGATAAACCCAGCCCCAGTGCCAGGCCCGTCAGGATGTGGAGAAGGCCATGTCTCTCTTTGAGAGTACAGGGAGGATCGCTGCTACAGTTATGGAGGCCAGGTACCTTTACAATATCCCCAGAACCCATCCCAGCTTAAAGGAAACGTTCAGTCATTGTCACTACCAAAAAACCTCACTCCTCCCTAAAGCTCCTTGTAGATTACCCCCAAATACGTTTGTCACGTTTTTTTTTTAATACTTATATACAACATTTCAGGCATAACACACCACACAAACATCATACATAAACAAACGAAGAACACAAACTTATGGGGCAGATATCATGAGGTCATGTTCTGGTTGATACCTAGCTTTTGATCTACGGAAAGGATATGGAAGCTGTTTTCACATGCCCACACGTTTGTAAGGTGATCTGGACAATGATTTTGAGAAGAAGTGTCCCTTTAACAAACATATACATATACTTATATCTTAAGTTGGACAACTCAACTTCATTGATCCACTTGGGGGCAATCAATAAGGCATATCAATCATAGACAAACACCAAGGACACAACATCCTCCACACACAAAAACAATTCAGACATTGAGATGATCAATGCACTGGACTTCATAATATATATACAAATTTGATGATAAAGTTCCATTTATCCAGATTGTTAATTGTGTCCAGCACTGTGCCTGTTCATGTGACCCAGAAGTACAACCCTCACACTCCTCTGTTACCACAGTATCTTCAGGAGACCCTATTTTCTGAACCGATTCCTCCCCGCCCTCCTGACTCCACGTGTGGTGAGTCTGCTCTTACTCTGTCCCACCTGTAGACATTTACAGATTGGACTATAACAGGGTTCCTGCGCTGGTCTTAAGTGTAAAATCCAGCAATCCGATTTACAAGACCTAAAAAGGTCCTTACATTTCAGTTATTAATCAAAAAAATGTCGGATGCTAGGTCTTAAATTATTATTATATTATAGCTTCCTGTGAAGGCGGATCCCACGATGAGTTTCATTGAATCACTCCGAAAGTAAGTTCTGTTTTGCTTTCCCAGTCAAACAACTCACCTTACATGGTATCTCTGATAATTATATCTGATAGATGGCTAGATATCAATGTTTTGCTCCAATTGTTTTCCCTTGTTCAGAGCCGGGAAGATCCCGGCTGCCCAGTACTCCTCCTATGTAGAGGCCTGCCAGAGAGAGAGACAGAGACACAATGATGGTATGTATCAGTATATACAGTACACCAACTCCCTTTGCTTAGACATAGCCTATCTTTTTTCGAGTTCTTTTAAAAAATCAAAAAATTAAAAAATTAAACAATATTTTATTAGAAGGAAGTAGAACACAGTACAACACTTATGGGTACACAAATAAGGAATGAAGGTCCTTCTATTTTTTCTTTTTCCCTATGTATCCACCCACCCACCCATCAACCAAACACCTATTGCCAATAGAAAATAATAATAATATAAATGACGGGAGTTAAATAAAGTAAATAAACAAGCATTAGGCTATATCGAATGCCCCCATAGTTCTGAACTAACATCCATAAGGGATGCATAAAGTCATCTCATTTTTGGAGTTCTAACTATCTTTGTAAATATTCACAAATAGCCTCACTGGATGCAGTATTGACAATGATGAATGTGTACTTTGTATGTGCGTTTGTATATTTTTGTGATCATCATGATTAAAGAGCTGTGTTGTTGTCAGGTAAAGGTATATAGCTGCCTGTGTTTTCCCTGCCTTGTTCTCTGTTGTATGAGCTGTGTGTTACCTGTGTGTGTCGTCAGGTGGGACAGGGATGTGTGTGGAGAACGAGGATGACCCACAGGAGGTCCTACAGGCTCAACTGCAAGAGTTTAGAGGCCTGTTAATAGAGGGCAATGAAGGAGGTGAGTTGATCACACACACACACACACACACACACACACACACACACACACACACACACACACACACACACACACACCACCTCACTGTCTAGCAGCAAGGTCAGCCAGGTAACACACACACACACACACACACACACACATACACACACACACACACACACACACACACACACACACACACACACACACACACACACCACCTCACCATCTAGCCACTAGCTCAGCCAGGTAACACACACACACACACACACACACACACACACACACACACACACACACTCAAACATTGACCCTGGTGTCTGTTGTCTTACTGTCTCTGTATTCACAGAGGTGTCCGCCCAGCTGTCCAGGATCTCACACACTTTGAACGTGATCTTCCCCGATCGCGCCGCCGAGGAGCTGATTGGCCAGACAGTCTTCACGCTTCGTATAGACACGCCCACTTCACCTGACCCGCACATCAAAGTAGGAAGTAACACTGGGACCTGATATTTTGTCTGTCTGCCCTACTGTTTTTCAATACAACATACAACGATGGTTAAACAGATCTGTCCTTGGGTGCTTAGTGGCGTAGCACACTAATCCCCAAACCGCATAATTGCAAGGTCCATGGTTCGATTTCGGCCATCAACATATCCTGCATGTCATCCCTCCTCTCTCTCTCTCTCACCCATCCTTCCTGTCAATCTCTACTGTCTCTATCCCAATAGAGCAGAAATGCCCCCCAAAAACATATTTATAAAACAAAACAAAAAAACTGATCTGTTCTATTCTAGCTGCTCATCCTGCGTGTCTGTCATGTCTCTGTCCAGGTGGTGAACTTAATCCTGAGGAGCTTCTGCCGGGGCTGGTTGGATTCCCCCAGAATAAACCCAGCTAACAAGTAAGAACCAAACCAGTGTTACTCAGTCAGATGTAGACCAGATTCACTGTCACTGTCTAAAGTGCTTTTGACTTGCATCGGTTATGCGCTTTTCCCCCTCCCATCAGTGTCTGTTAGACTGTGTTGAACTGCACCTGTGCCAGCTGTATGATCTGAATGAATGAATGAATGAATGAATGAATGAATGAATCTTTATTCATATTCAAAAATAAAATAAAAAACTAATAACGAAAAGTACAGGTATCACTGTTCGAAAGGGAGTAGGATGAAGCCTAAGCTTATCATGTCCTACCCCTATCCGTCACTTCCAAGTGAGAACAATAATACTTAAATTATATAATCCATTAATTAATACATAAATTACAGTATCCACAGTACTGAGAATTATTTTCCATTCTTAATATACAACACAAAATAAATAAATAAACATCTGACCCCTGCTGTATGATCTGAAGTGTCTCTCTGTGACCCCTGACCCCAGACCGAGCCTCTGGGCGTCCCAGTTTGTCAACATCCTGCGGGGGGACACACAGCTGCTCTCTGCCCTCCTTCACCGCCTCTGGGACCTGCTCCATAACCAGGTAGACATCTCTCGCTTGCCAAATATTTTATTTTACTATCTTGTGGTTGATTGTGTCTGTGGTTGTCTCTGTCTCTGGTTTTCTCTCTGGTTCTCCCTCTCTTTCTCTATGTCTTTCTCTCTGGTTCTCTCTCTCTCTTTCTCTCTGGTTCTCTCTCTCTCTTTCTGTCTGGTTCTCTCTCTCTGGTTCTCTCTCTCTCTCTTTCTGTCTGGTTCTCTCTGGTTCTCTCTCTTTCTCTCTCTCTCTCTCTCTCTCTCTCTCTCTCTCTCTCTCAGTTTTGCTTTCCATCTCTTTGTCTGGTTTAATCCTCTGTTTCTGTCCCTTCTGTCTTTATCTCTCTCTGTCTCCCCCTCTCTTCTTTCTGTCTCTTTTTCTGTAGTACACCTTATCTTGTCTGTTCCCTTTTCTTCCCTCTAGGGCACGTTACTGAGTGCCGACCATGTTCTGGGCCTGGCGGTGTTTGTGGTCCATCTGCACGCCTCCATGCCCCAGTGTCCCCTGGTCCAGCTGAGCCCCCCCCTGCTGCCCAGCCCCGTGCCCATCACACAGGCCCTGAGCACCGCTCTGTCCTGCTCCACCAACACCAACATGCTCCTCTGTGTCAGGTGAGAGGGTAGACAGGTTCTCTATGACATATATGTATATAATAATAATAATAATAACTTTATTTGTACAGCGCTTTTCCTGCAAACGTTGCAGCTCAAAGTGCTTTAATAATTGTATAATCTTAATTTAATTATTTAGTCATTTAAAGGCAATATTAAAAAGATGGGTTTTTAGTCTTGACTTGAACATAATATTTGCTGAGGTTGCATCCCTAATGTAAACTGTATACAGAGACATATGTACATATATACATCCCTTATGTACAGACTTATGTACTTATATACATCAGTCTGGTCTCAGATCTCTGAGGTTTTGCCCACTCTTTTTACTGTATGGCACTCTCTCTCTCTCT
>NC_137684.1:24687780-24730280 GCF_963989245.1 Nansenia antarctica | reverse complement strand
ATGGGTCCATGAAATCCTTGAAAGTTTGTGAATTTAAACGTTTTTGAAATGGGTCATTGAAAGTGCTTGAATTCCTCTCTCTAAAAAAAAAAATTATATATATTTAAAAATGTTTTACTGAATTTGAGGGAATTGAGTCTTGAAAGTCCTTGAAAGGTGCTTGAATTTGATGTTTCAGAAGGTGTGGGAAGCCTGTATATAGACAAGACATGACACAACTCTTTTTGTTAATACGTTATTGAAGTCAGCACTCTCATATATGTCAGTCTGACCCAGGAGCAGCCAGACCACATGCCGTCGGAGGCAGGCACCTGTCTGCCAGACCTCCTCTCCAGACTACAGGTACACAACGTCATCACACCCCTTCACTTTATCCACATTTTGTTGTGTTATAGACTCAATTTAAAATGTATTAAATAAAATTAAAAAATCGTCATCAATCCACACACAATACCCCATAATGACAAAGTGAAAACATATTTTTAGACATTTCCAAAACATTTATTAGGGTTAGGGTTAGCGCTAAATTGAAACACAGAAATACCTTGTGCATAAGTATTCATACCCTTTGCTATGACACTCTTAAAATGAGCTAAAAAGCAGAAATGATACAAATGTCATCAACAAATCACTCAATAAGTAACTGTATATACTGTAGATATCAATACATTCACCTCTGGGACAAATAAAGATACTGAGATCTCTCTGAGTAAATGTGTGTTCTTGCGTGTGTCTGTCTGTGTGTGTGTGTGTGTGTGTGTGTGTTGTGTCTCTGTAGGAGATGGTGTATGAGATGGAGCTGACCCGGTACTCTCACAGTGCTAAAGAGGACCAGAGTCACTACCTACTGGAGCTGATATCCAACAGGTGCTCTGTGACCCCTGACCCCCCCGAGGGTATCAGCGGTGAGCTGAGCCTCCAGCAGACTCTGCACACCTGGAACAGGTACCGGAGACGCTAACAGCTGATAGAGATGTGTGTTTATGTTGGGTTTGTAGAATTGTATAATGTATGTTTTTTGTGTGTGTGTGTTGTGTGTGTGTGTGTGGTGTGTGTGCGTGTGTGCGTGTGTGCGTGTGCGTGGTGTGTTCTGTGTGTGTGTGTGTGTGTGTGTGTGTGCGTGCGTGTGTGTGTGCATGTGGTCTGTGTGTGCGTGTGCGTGTGCGTGTGCGTGTGCGTGTGCGTGTGTGTGTGTGTGTGTGTGTGTGCCATAGGGTTTTACTGGCCCTCCCTGCAGTCATATTGCTTAAAGTGAAGACTGATGGAGGGAGGAGGACTCTGGACTGTCACCCTCTCATGGAACATATCAACCAGTACCAGGTAACGCCCAGGAGGGGTTTGACAGAGAAGTGGGGCGGGGGGGGGGACATTGGAAACCTTGCAAAAAAACAACACTGTTATCTGCATTTGATTGAATCTGGGCCTTGATGATGATTCTGTCCATCTCTGTGCCCTTCAGAGGAAAGTGCGCTACCCCTCCGGCCTGCTGTCCTACCACCTCACAGTACACTTCCTAAAAGTAAGTCGTCGTCCCCTCCAAGCCCCCAAACATGGGTCAGAATGATACATACATGTACAGGAGGTGCGCTTGATTTACATTGTCTGGCCGCCATGGATCTAACTGGAAAAGGTGCCAACTGTACCCAATCGGAATGCTGGGAGGGCACTCTCAAGGACACCTAAAAATAATTATAGTGCTTTTCTAGACACTCAAAGACATACAATACACTTATATAGCGCTTTTCTAGACACTCAAAGACATACAATACCGGTACACTTATATAGCGCTTTTCTAGACACTCAAAGACATACAATACACTTATATAGGGCTTTTCTAGACACTCAAAGACGCTAATAACCCATGTCTGAGGTAAAGTTAGTGGATGAATGTATTGAGTATTATTCAGCTGATGTTATTACAACCCCCCCCCCTCCCATTCCTCCCAGGGTGTGCTGAGTGCCAGTGTGAGCTGTGACTGTCCCTCTAAGGAAGTGGACAGGGCCATGTCTCTGACCAGCCAACACTGTCCCCTGCTGCTGGTCTCTGCTGGGGTACAGGACTCTTTCTTTTACCCATAATTCATTGCTCTCGTCATAGT
Source organism: Nansenia antarctica (assembly GCF_963989245.1). Lineage (NCBI taxonomy): Eukaryota > Metazoa > Chordata > Actinopteri > Argentiniformes > Microstomatidae > Nansenia > Nansenia antarctica. The sequence continues at coordinate 24,728,181 of NC_137684.1, read as the reverse complement.
CCTCCTAGTTGATCTCACTTGGAAGTGACGGACAGGGGTAGGACATGATAAGCTTAGGCTTCATCCTACTCCCTTTCGAACAGTGATGCCTGTACTTTTCGTTATTCGTTTTTTTACATTTATTTTTTTAATCATGTTCGAAATAAAAATGAATGAATTCATTCATTCATCTCGATTGTCGTGTTCACCTGAGATGCTTACAGTGTATATTTTGTGATTGTGCGTGTGTGTGTGTGTTGCCTAGCACTGGTGGGGGCGTCTCTCTCCTGTGCTGGTGTCCCTGTGGCGGCGCCTGTCTGATGGAGAGCCTCTCCCAGAGCAGCTGCAGCTCCTGGCTGACTGTCACCTGTGCGCCTGCAGGTAAAACACCATCCTGAATGGACTGACTTATATAGCGCCTTATCCCAAAGCGCTTTACAACGGCCTCTCATTTACCCATTCACACACACATTCACACACCAATGGCGGCAAGCTACCATGCAAGGCGCCGGACCGCTCACTGGGATCAATTTGGGGTTCAGTGTCTTGCCCACAAGGACACTTCGACATGTGGCCAACCGGGGCTCGAACCTGCCCCTCTACCTCTCGCGCCACAGCCGCCCCACTTGGTTGTGTGTTTCTAACTCCTGGCGGTCGGTACCATATAGACCTTCCCTACCATGTAAAGCACTTCTTATTTGAGCACCTTGGAAGTGGTATAAATAAATGCAATCATCCGTGGCAATCATATTGCCTTTTACTTCAATGTTTTTTTTGAGGAATGACTGATGACTGATGTGATTGCAGTTCCGAAAAGGGAGTTCCATCCCACCCTGTTCCATCTGCCGCCCCGCCCCTTCTCCTGGCTGCCTGTCTGCACTCTGCATGGAGGCACGGGAGGGGTCAGGGGTCAGGGGGCGTCCGCACCAGCCTGGAGGTGATGGGACAACCGACCGGGCAGCAAAAGCAGGTGAGAGGGTGTATCTTTTTTTTTTCTGAGTTCTGGGGCAGTCCCACTCATATTTTTCATTTTATTGATAGATACAGTAGAGATTTAGACAGGAAGGATGGGTGAGAGAGAGAGGAGGGATGACATGCAGGATATGTCCCCGGCCGGAATCGAACCTGGTCAACGCTTAACCCGCTACGCCACCTAAGCGCCCCCAGAGAGAGGGCGTATCTACCACAGCTCAAGGGGCTTCAACCTCTTAACCCAGATTAGATTATCAATTGGACTACGGTTCACTAGTGACGTTTTGTTAAGCTTCTATGTATTGGGACCAGAGAGAACATGATATAACTGGGATGAATATCCACATTCCTAGAATTCCCCAGCCCTGTCTTTTGACAGAGACGTTTCGCGATACTGTTATCATTCAGGAGTAGAGAGTCTCACGTGATAAAGGGAAACCGGCCTTCTACGGATCAAACGCCTCAGTGTTTTCTATTGCAGACATTACTTTTATCATATGACATTTGGGGTTGTGAAGATGAATAATTACCAGGAGAGTTGTTATCGGACAAACTTGTGTAATCATATCAGCTCACATCGGTTCCCAGCTTCCCCCTCAAATGTTCTATAACCGTGCAATATGTTTACATTCTTGTGTTAGGGTTCATATACTGTATATAAGTTTACTAGTCCATATGCTTATATGTTTATAAAAGTACACAGTTACACGCTAACTCCCCCCTGTCTATATACCCCCCTGTGAATAGGCCATATAGTGTATATAGAAGTTGACACAATAGATACATTCTCAGATGCCTACCGATCACTTATCCCCCTATTTTTATTTATATCCCCCCCCCTATTTATGTCTATTTATGTCTCATTCTTGTTTTTTTATTATCTTAGGACTGTGTTTGTTTGTTAGCACCTGTTTGTTAGCACCTTAAATTTAGTTTTACCTGTTAAGGGCTCTGCACACAGCGTGCGATTTCTGTTGCGCGTCAACATTCCATTTTGAAGTTTGAATGGAAGTCTATGAGAACATCGCATTTCAACACACACGGCCCCGATTTTAATCGCACGGCGAAAATTCGATTCCATTCATTTTGAATGGGAAAAAGCACAAATTTGACAGTGCGACAAAACTCGCACGCCGTGTGCTTTGTCCCATTCAAAATGAATGGAATCGAATTTTCGCCGTGCGATTAAAATCAGGGCCGTGTGTGTTGAAATGCCATGTTCTCATAGACTTCAAAATGGAATGTTGACGCGCAACAGAAATCGCACGCTGTGTGCAGAGCCCTTTACAATGACAAAAAAGATCATTCATTCATTCATTAATTCATTCAGACGCTGGTGTTCCTGCTATTCCTGTACGTGGTGGACCTCCTAGACGCCTTCCTCACACCACAGGTACGACACACACCTCCCCTCATATTCAACACACGGGTGACCTTTATTCATTCAACCTTCATGTATCTAAACCATATGTGTTTTATAATGTTAATGTTTTATATTGTTCTATTCTGTAATCTTGTTTTCAATCATTGTAAAGTGCTTTGAGTTGCATCCATGTACGAAAGGCGCTATATAAATAAAGTTTCACTTCACTTCACTAAACGTACACAACACTGAACAGTATTAACAGTAACACTGATCTATCCAACAGTCTACAGGACATCACCTCAGACTAACAGCCTGGTTCCAGATCTCTGTGTGCTTTGGGCAACTCCTCTGATCGCTGTTATACCAAACATACAGTATGTAGAGTCTGGCATGATACTGAAACACCAGTCTGAGGGTTTGTGCCTAAAAGCACAAGATCTGGGACCAGGCACACAAAACTCCACGTTTACACTGCAAAGTCAGCTCTCAAAAACAAGAAAAAAAGCAATAAAATGGGAGAAATATTACTTAAAATAAGCCACATTATCTGCCAACAGAACAGGAACATTTCACTTGCCAAGATTTTCTCAAAACAAGTAAAAATATATCTTAAAACTAGTGCAGTCAGACACTAGATTCACTTTTTGCAGTGTACGAGACAAAGTTCCAATGTGTGTGACGTCTGGTGTACTGTGTAGGGGGTGAAGAGCCTCCAGAGAGCTCGGGAGTCATGCACAGACGTCCTCCTGACCCTCCTCGTAGACTCTGCTGATTGGCTGCTGCTGTTCAGATCCCCAGCCTCTGGTACAGTCTGTTGTTCACCGCTCCGACGGCCAAACTGGCCAGTTTTTTGTGTCTGTGTCGCGTTTCTGTGTGATGTCATCATGATTACTGTTACACAAGGGTTCCCACGGGTCCTTGAAATCCTTGAAAGTTTGTGAATTTGAGAAAAAGAAATCATGGTCTTAAAAGATTTTGAAAATAGACATGGGTCATTTAAAGTGCTTGAATTCCCCTCTCTCTCTCTCTCTCTCTCTCTCTCTCTCTCTCTCTCTCTCTCTCTCTCTCTCTCTCTCTCTCTCTAAAAAACCAAAAGATATATTCAAAAATGTTTTACTTAGCTCGTCAACTAGTTCTGTCTCAAACTATCCCGTGTTGGGTCCTTGAATTTGGGAGTCTTTGAGTGTCTAGAAAAGCGCTACATAAGTCTAAAGTATTATTATTATTATTATTATTATATATCCTCCTTCCCTATGACAAGAACAAGGTCAGTACCAGTCTGTGTCCAAGGTGGCATCAGATGACTACATGAGACTGATGCCTCTGGCCTTCTACAGGTGAGTTGAGGCCTCTGCTCAGAGTGTACAGTATATTATGTGTATATTGTGTGGGTGATTTGAGTGCTGTGTATTGATATAGTATATAGATGTATATGTGTATCAATGTATATCTTATATGGTGTATGTGTGTCCCCAGCCTGGTGCCTCATCTGAGCCCTGAGGTGTTGAAGAGGACAGTTGGAGCTCCGGGGTTCCTGTCCACAGCCGCCCTCTGCTACTCCTCCCTGATGAAGCTCTTCCTGGACGGACAGACCCCAGCCCCCGCCCCCGGCCCCGGGACGGCTCTACGGACATCACTACTGACGCACCCAGCTGACGAGCAGGTGAGGCAACTCTGGTATCAGTATAACTGTAGCGTATGCAACACCCATGAAAACATCACTGTATCCCGGGTTCAGAGTGCAAATAATGTCAAAGGAAAAAGAGAATAACACCCAATAATAATAATAATATTAATAATAATAATAATACATTAGACTTATATAGCGCTTTTCTAGACACTCAAAGACGCTTTACAAACTGAAAAGATTGAGTAGTAATAATAAAAAGAAACAGAAAAGAAATAAAAGAAAGTATAGGGGCCTAATTGAGGTAGTGCTGGGGACACATGGGAAGGGGAGGGGGAGAGGGTTAACTGGTGAAGGCAAGCTTGAAGAGGTGGGTTTTGAGGGCCTGTTTAAATGTTTGGGAGGGTGTTGGCCTGTCTGATGTGGTTGGGGAGGGCGTTCCAGAGGGACGGGGCTGCGGCTGAAAAGGCCCTATCACCCCAGTTTCGGAGCTTGGTCCAATAACACTGTTTCAAACGTTGTGGGATTTAACAGAAAAATATGGGTCTTAATCAGCATTCTTTGAATCTGACACATACAAAATGCAGATAATAACCATGATGCACAATGTAATATACATTAACACTTTAAAAGCTGATACATATAACCTCACTGTGATTGTCAGATACATACAACAGAGCAACAGCTTTTTTGTCTGAATCGGCCTTCTGTTTGGACAGTTGGACTTGTCTCAGATTCTGACCCGTGCCCAGCAGCTGGTTCTGAAGACCATCTCTCTGACTCCGTCCACCTCACTGTCCAGCAGCAAAGTCAGCCAGGTAACACACACACACACCACCTCACTGTCCAGCAGCTAGGACACACACACACACACACACACACAAACACAAACACACCGTTTAGCCGCTAGCTCAGCCAGGTAACACACACACACACACACACACACACACTTGACCTGATTTGAGCCTGCCTCCCGACAACTGCACATTTCTGCCCTTTTATTTCAGCATCTGTTACATTCTGTATTGCACCGTTTTTGTTTTAGTGTATTTTTATTTGTTGTTTTATCTGTTAAGCACTTTGATGATGATGATGAAAACCTTTATTGTCCCCAATGGGGAAATGTTGTTGTCAAACAGCTTAGTTAGGGCAGACAGAAAACATTCAATAAATAAATAGATAAAACAGTGCAGGCTCAATAAGTAAAAAGTTCCAAGTTCCAAAGTTCCAGCTCCAGGTCTCCCCCACCCTGCAGGGCCTGGTTGTAGAGTCGGAGTGCAGCTGGAACAAAGGACTGTCCAAATCTTTTTGTACTTTGACGGGGGAGAACAAATCTGTGGCTGAACTTGCTCCTCATCCCCGCCAGCTCGCAGTACATCGGGTGGGAGGGATTGGCCAGCATGGCCGCCAGTTTTTTCTCCATCCTCTGTTCTGCCACCACCTCTAGGCTGTCCAGCCCGGTCCCCACCACAGAGCTGGCCTTCTTCACCAGTTTGTTTAGCTTCGCAGCATCCCTGGCACAGATGTTTCCACCCCAGCAGGCCACGGCGAAGAACAGAACGCTGGCAACCACCGACTGATAAAACATTCGCAGCAGCTTGTTGCAGACGCCGAAAGACCTCAGCCTTCTCAGGAAAAACAGTCTGCTCTGCCCTTTCCTGAGAAGAGCCTCTGTGTTGTCAGTCCAGTCCAGTTTGTTATTAATTTGTACTCCCAGGTACCTGTAGGTCGGCTGTTTGGTCGGCTGTTTGTCTTTGTAAATGTTCTATATAAATAAACCTGACTTGACACACACACACACACACACACCACCTCACGGTCTAGATGCTAGCTCAGCCAGGTCTCTCTCTCTCTCTCTCTCTCTCTCTCTCACACACACACACACACACACACACACACACACACACACACACACACCTGCCTTACCAATGTCTTATCTCAGTCTGTTAGTCAAACACAATGGGCCGGTTTCACAGACAAGGCTTAAGCCTAATCCTAGACTAAAAAACATCTTCAATGGAGATTTTACATTGAAAGTGTGATTTAGTCCAGGACTAGGAACCGGCCCAATGTCTATCAACTCGATATGATAACTCGATGCATTTATTAGGCTTTCACAAACATCAAACAACCTTATACAGGTGTAGCAACTCAAATGTTGGAGGCATACTGTAATAGGAGGTTTTAATCTGTCTGTGAAACAAGCCCTATAAAGTGATATATTCTCGTCTTTCTCTGTCTCCCTCTCGCCCCTATCTCGGTCTAGCTGGAGGCCTTGTGTGCAGACCTGGACCCAGAGGTGGCAGCAGCCCTGTCCTCTCACCTCTACCCCTCCAGCCCAGAGATAGACTTCCTGTGACTGCACAGACACACTAGCTACTACGAATTGGATTATCGAATAATAGACGTAGCTCCTGAACAACCTTCTGATAAGCTACGTAGAAAAAACACGGGCGTATTGATTCCACCTAGTGAGTCCTCTCAGATTGTATTGGTTTTAGGTTTACTCTATCGACATATTTGTACTTTTGCGGGAGCATAATATCAATTGTGATGTTATAGGAGAGGCTAGTTTCTCATTGAAAGTGTGATTTAGTCCAGGGTTAGGCTTAAGACTGGTCTGTGAAACTGGCCCTTGGAGTTGTATTTCATTGTTCACTGTTCATTGATTTATTTTGTATGTGTGTTGGTCATGGGTTAAGCAACACAGTGGACATTCATTCATTGTAAAACGATATCTGCTCACAATTAAATCTGACCACTTTTAATGTTCCACTGAATATGTTTCTCTTATACTTGGAGAAACGTGTCTCCAGCCCTTCTGAAGAACGTTGCTAAATACAATTTACAATGGAAAAATATGCAATATACTGTAATAACTTAATAATAAAACATTTATCTACACAGGTAATTCATTTTGCACCATGATATCGAAATAGAGCATGGGCAGTGTGAGTGCCTTACATCAGAAACTGAATTATAGAACATAACAACAACACTGGAATAAGTATCACACTCTCTCACACGCACACACAGCTTACATGGCTTTAAAAGAGAGCTTGCTATACATATCTCTTATAACAGACATACTGCTGTTTATGCAAAGTCCAAATGTACAAATCATAACCTTTGCTTCTACTTCAAGTCAAATAGTAAAACAAGCCATAGTCTTGATTTCCAGGCCACACAAGACTACATTTCCCATGATGACCTTTCTATACCAGTCTCACCATAAGAGGCACTAGTTTTGTTTGTGGTTCATTTGACGTTGTGTGATGTGCTAGTCAACAGCGCTCCTCATGTGTTCTATCTAGGACCTGGCTCCTCTGTCTGTCAGCTGTTGTACTGCATCAGTTCGCCAGTCTCTGTGATGGTCTGGATGGTAGAGTTTGAGGTGCTCTCGCTCACTCTCCCCTGCGTGAGAGGGTGCACCATGGACATGTGGACGTTGAGGTTGTGGGCCTTCTCAAAGCGCTTCCCGCAGAGCTCGCACGCGAAGTCCAGGTCGGCCTCAGCTTTGTGTTTGGTCATGTGGTACTTCAGAGACGCACGCTGGCGGCACTGGAACCCACACACCTCACACCTGGAGGAGGAGGAGCGGAGAGCAGTTAGTGAGGGAGCCAAATACACGCGAGGTATTTTGGCTCTTACACCTCAAGGAAGGTGATTTATAGGGTTCTCCAACTGCTGTTGACGTGAGCTACTACCAATGTTTTATTCCAGTCCAGAACTAATACACCTAATTAATTGTGGTCCAGACTGAATAATGAATTGACTATTTGTAATGTTGTAGTTTTATATCATTTTATACGGAAGAATTGAAGTCTCTCTACAGTTTGGCGAATCTAGCACTCAAGGAAGGCCCATTTCCTTCTTGTAAGAGATGTGCCGAGATCTGTGGTCGCAGTGAATAATTCTGACTGTGGACAGTGCCCATAACTTGTGCAATCACAGATTTGGAAAATATGATTGGTTCCCAAGAATAGTGACCTCATGACCAAGGACAGTTCTATAAATATGAGTCCTGCCCAATGTTGGGGGCTTTTTTGCTCTTTGGTCTGCTATTTTCTCTCTGCGTGCAATCCGTGCATGTGACTTTGCTTAATAAAAGGCCTCTTTGGAGACAATTGATTTAAGCTCTTTGTGCGTCATAAGGTTTACTCAATCTAGTAAGAATCAATTAAATCCACAACAGTAACACAAATGTGTTAGTGCTAGGCTGGAACAAATGCCTCCACATCCAGCTGTTGGAGAACCCTAAACTAGTAGAACTTTGCCCTTTGATATGGACTCTTATGTCCCTCTGTGCTTACTGTAGCGGCTTAGCCCCAGAGTGACGCATCTGATGGACAGACAGGTGCTTCCTCTGCTTGAAGGTCTGACCACACTGGTCACATATGTAGTTCCTCACCTCTGGGAACACAGAAGGGACAAACTTTGTATGAACAAAAACAAGCCCCAAGCCTCCCCCCCCCCACCCTTAAACACATTTCACTCACTCAAGCTTTGTATCACTGAATCCCAAACCCTTATCCCCTACCTCCTCTGCACTTGTGAAGATTGGACAGGTAAAAGCATTATGGCGGAAATTCAAATTCCACCTAGCCTATCAAGAGATCAAAATGGAGATACTACCATATGGCTTCCACCAATCCAATCCTCTCAGATCTACACATCATGCCTAGTAGGGGGTCAGCTGTCGATTTGGGAGTCGGCGCATCATGTCTCCATCCCTACCTGTGTGGATGAGTTTGACGTGCCTCTGCAGGTAGCGGTCGATGAGGAACACCTTGTTGCAGCCGGGGTGGGGGCAGGGCCGCTCACGCATGTCCTCGTGGTGCTCCTTGATGTGTTTCTGTTGGGAATTTAGGAAAAATCACATAAAGATTACACACACACACGCACGCACTTACACACACGCACGCACACACACACACACACATCCACACACACACTCACTCACTCACATCCACACACTCACATCCACACACACACACACACACACACTCTTGTGGATAGAAGATCAAATTCAATGTTTGTGTTCAGCCTCTCACTTTCATTCCGTCCGCTCCTCTGTACACAGCTGTGCAGCCCTGGTACGGACACTTGTATATGTTGGGCAGCTCCTCTCTGAAGAAAAGAAACGACATGTAAACACCCTGTAGCTCTACAATCTGTTAACCTACACATATCTGTATGCATGTATGTAATTACAGCTCCTGAATTGTACTGCACATTCTCTTGTGCTGGATGTAAGGCCATGTTAAGTGTGAGCACTTCCAGTCTATCCCCATCTACAGCAACTTACCTTTCTGGCTTGAACTTGTTCTTCCAGCCTGGCTTGGGTCCTGGCTTCTTTCTCACTTTAGGCTCCTGGGGGGGCTTGGGCGCTCTGCTTCTCTTCTTGGGGCTGGCCGCTCTGCAAAGGCACAGGACAGGTGAGAAAACATACCGTCAACGTATCAAAACGCTGTCTCTGATCCTCTTTGATCCACAACTAATGCCGTTTCTGTGAGAGGAGGTACTAAAGAATAAAGTAGAAGCGCACACTCTCGTTCCAGATGCAAAAAGTGTATATTTATTGACAACGGTTGTCAAGTCTTACAAACAAACTGGTGGTCTGTGAGAGGAGGTAACAGTCCACTGGGGGTGTACTGTATAGTATGCTCTTACTATAGGTATCAACGCTAGTTCCTCCAGGTCCACTATTTTGCACTGAACCACATGAATCCACTCACCTCTTCTCTGGGTACGGCTCAAACATTTCATCAGAAGATCCGCCTTTCCTCTTCTCTCCAAACTCCTCGTCACTGGACATGTTCCTGAGGTTTACACATAATCGCTAAATCTCACCACCATACTGAAGTGTTTATAAAAAACGCATCTAAAATATCCCAATAACGTATGGGACTGGAGCTAGGTGCTTCATTGTGTTCTCTCACCTATCGGAGAGGTCTTCACTCTCGCCGGTCCTGTTCATATGTGGAGCTAGTGCAGCAGGGTACGGTCTCTCCTCACTACCCAGAAAGTCTACCAAAAAAAAGAGGGTCAGACAAATGAACTGGGTCTGACAACAAATCAAGAAGGCGGTAACTAACCACATGTAAAAAAAACTTGCAGAAATGCAGAAAGGAAATACTGCTTAGTGTCCAAGTTTTCCTGTTTTCTATTATGATCTGGTTATCTCACCGTCTGTATTGGTGGTGGTAGCATCAGTCTGGGTGGAGCTCTGGGTCTGAGGAGTGGCCGCAGGACTAGAAAGTGCCCTGGCGGTGATGCTGCTGATAGGGGTTGTGTCCCCTCCCGTCTGCCCCTGTCCCTCCGAAGACAGCCCACCTCCACCGCTCTCAGTGTGGTGCCCGGGGTCGGCTATGGGCCGGGTGGTCTGTGTGTCCATCACGTAGCTGTGTCCGTCCACACATCCCCACACGGCCCTGACCGAACCCCAGCACTGGCCCTCGAGAACCTCTTTCAGGTCAGGGCAGGAATGGCAGGCCTCGCCATGGTGGTGGGCCCAGGAGACCAAGCTGTGGAGACCCTTGGGGTCGGAGTTGATGAAAGGGGAGGTAGCTGTCGGGGAGGAGGTGAGGGGTTATTGGAGGTGAGAGAACGGAAAGTTTAGGTCTTTACACAGATATGACAGCATGCAGCACTAACCACAGGCCATGAATTCATCCACTTACAAGACAAGCTGTGACCCTCTGTTGACTTCAGCCACTCTGAACTCTTCCTGAAACAGAAAGTACAACGGTAAGTGTCTACGGCTGTAAGCTGCTGATTGAGAATGTTGACCAAGGCCACAATATCATTTCAACACTAGCATACTAGCATATCACATGCATAATTCATTCTAAGCGGTATACTAGTGTACATCATTTGAATACTGCCCACATTTGCAGGCAACCTCTCCTAGTCTTATTGACTACAATACAGGTCTGCCTGCATTCGCCTCACTACTATGTAACACACAACACCTGTATGTATGCAGTACCGCCCTCACCTGTCACTGGCTTTCTCGTTCACAGAGGGCGATAGATTCACCCTTTGCAGAAACTTGAGCAGGACACTGTGGCACTTGTAAAACTTGGTGTGGCAGGTCTTGCAGATGAACTGAGAGAGGCTGGGGTCGCGGTTCAAAGGTACCCCCACTAGACGCTGGAAGTCCGTGTGGAACAGCAGCTGGGCCGCCTCTGTCTGGTTCTGGTCAGGGACCCCCACAGAACCCCCCGGGGGTCCCTTGTCGAAAGCATGCCGCAGACTGCGGGGTGAGAATTTCCCATGACACAGTCGACAGAACGCAGTTGTGAGTTTACCTGTGGGAACAAGTGGAGAGCGGATGTTGCATGCATTTTGTTATATGACGAATGAACCCCATATGATTCGTGAAGGCCATTGCAACCTATCCTGAAACAACCCAAAAGGACTCCCAAAGCATAATCTAGCCTCTATAAAAGAATCATGCAGATGACTCGCATGCATTTACCTGATTGCTTGGATCTTTTCTCCGGACGCTCGTGCGCTTCTGTCTCTGCAGATACTGCTGTGTCCGGTTGTAACCTTGCAGACCTGCTGTCACTTGGGTCACCGACATCGGATCTCCCGTCACATGTGACTGATGCTGGGGGGGCTGAAGTCGCCGTGGCATCTTTCCGGGGTCTTCCTCGCCGTCCAGGTTTCTTGACCCCCGCAGCTGGCAGATCCTCCTGGGGTGTCTGTCTACGCCTACCCCTCTTCTTCATAACAGGGATAGTGGTGGTCTAGTGGATAGTGAGATAGTGAGTGGATAGTGAGTTGGACTTGTGATCAGAAGGTTGTGAGTTCAAATCCCGCCTGAAACCACACCACTACTAGTGTGCCCTTGAGCAAGGCACTCAGCCCTCAGTTACTCCAGGGGGAATGTCCCTGTAAATCGCTTTGGATTAAAAGCGTCTGCTAAATGTCAAAATTATAATTATAACACAATAATGATGTGATCGCCTACTAACCTGGGGGTTTGAAGTCTAATGAAAATGGGTGAAGGCTCTCTTGAATCACAACCCAAAGTTTAGAAGCATCAGTTGCGACTTCCAATGAAGATTTAAAACGTTTCGCGTCCGATTATAACGGGAATTCAGCTGAGCTCAACAGAGGTCCGTGATTTCGTCTCTGTTGTTGGTTGAATACATTGCGGCTTTTATTGTTCAATACAGTGACCCAATTTTGCAAAGCACCAAAATCACAACAAACTATCTATTGTAAACAACGGTACCCGGAAGTAGTAAGAAACATTAAAACATCAGAGAGGGAATAGAGGATTCTTGTAGCGCCACCTGTCGTCTGTAAGTAAAGGTGTCAACCTGGTGGAATCTCATTCGGAATATTTCGCAACATATATAAATAACATTATGCAATTTGTTCATTTTCATTTTTTATTCGCTCATTTTGCAATTTTTATAATACTGCAACATAACATAAGTCGAACATTTTCTAACATTTCTAAAAAGTCGGCATGAATTTATTATTATTTATTTCCAATTTCTATAGGGAATAGTGAATCAATAAAGCTTTAGAAGCTAATCCATGACACATCATTTGACACGTTTCATTAAAAAAAAAAAAGGAAAAAAGGAAAAAAAAGAAATACTGTTTCTAAAAAAAAGAAAAAATGTTGTTGTGCTGTGTGATGCTTCCGTTCTGCACATCATGTACATCCGGCCCAGGCATGGCTGCGTCTGAATGGTCTTGACTTTATTGTTATTAATATAGTACAGGTACCATAATCATCATTATGGCTGCATCTGGCTCCGACGGTGGCATGAAGCCCCTTCAACATGCCATGAAGATGGCCAACACAGCCATCCGGCTGGACGCAGGGGACAGGCACCAGGTACCTCACTGTCACGGGTCAGATCGATCTAGAATAAACGAGTTGTATTGTGTGGTGTGTGTGTGTGTGTGTGTGTGTGTGTGTGTGTGTGTGTGTGTGTGTGTGTGTGTGTGTGCGTGCGTGCGTGCGTGCGTGCGTGCGTGCGTGTGTGTGAGTGTGAGTGTGAGTGTGAGTGTGAGTGTGTGTGTGTGTGTGTGTGTGTGTGTGTGTGTGGTGTGTGTGGTGTGTGTGTGTGTGTGTGTGTGTGTGTGTGTGTGTGTGACTGTGTATGGCCATGTAATAGGCTTGACTGCTGATGTAAACAAACAATCCGTAAACAAGGGAGGGTGTCGGGGCATGTCCGATGTATGAAATTGATTTTCTTGACAACATTATTATGTAACTTCACTGAACATGTATGTGGCCAGCTGGCTATACTACTATCATTGACTGCTCGTAGCCTCGTAGACTAGGACAATATTGACAATAATGATAGCAGTTTACAACAATGTCATGTCCTTGCCATATAACGTAAATAAATAAATAAAGCTACAGCTTTACTTTCTCCCTCCAGGAAGCCTACTGTGAATACCTGCGGAGTATCAACTACATTTCCCACGCACTGTTGGAGGATACAGCTATGTCAAACAGTAAGACCTGTCTGTCAGGCCTATCCCATGATATCCCATGAAACGTAATAAAGGTCTATTCACAATTGGATGTATTAATTTTCTCTTTTCGATAGAGAGATGTGTACTAAATGAAGGATATTATGTCTTTCGTTTCAAGACGAGTCTGCCATACACTCATTTGTCTGTCAATCACTGAGAATAAAGTAGAAAGACATTTGAGCGCATGTCTGTTCGTCAGTTTTTCATGATCTGTTAACTTTTTCCATACATCCCCTACATTTGATGAGGAACTAGAATCAGTGCATTTCCTTAAGAAGGTGGGGCACACAGTTTTCAAACTAAACAATGGATACTTTTCACCCTAATCCAAGCTTTTCTCTGGTGGGGGGGGACGACGACGACAACATGCCCACTAGAGTGGCGAAAACGAGAGGAAGTACCCTATTGGCTGCCCTTCACAAGGGGAAACAATGATTGAGTGCCTTCTACGGTGCCCTTCATGTAATACATTATGATGATATACCCTCTAGAGTAAGACAATTCGATAACATGTCTTAATGAGTGCCCTTCTAGTGTAGAAATGTGATGCAGTGCCCTATTAGCCCACCCTTACAATGGTCTAAAAACTTGACATTCCCTATGGGTGCCCTTCCAATGGAAAAGGGGGGTCATTGTGTTTTACTTCAGAGGTGTTTGTTAAATAAACATTGTGAAGGTTTAGAGTTCCCTGTGTTGTTTTAATCATAGAGATGTGGTTATACTTTTAATCGGGATCGCCTAATAACATAATCTTAATCTTAATCAAAGATGAAGAAGACTATTTCATCCTACATGACGCATCCTAGCTTTTTATGCGCTTTTCAAACAGCCTCAGTCCACCACTGCCATGAGTCATACCAAAGACTCTAAAAATACCTCATGCCTCTGATTCACACTCAGCATTAAGGATATGGATTGGGGGTAAGGCCCTAGCGTCCTGTCTAGGGGGGTCGGGGGGAACATGTACATCAAGCTGCCTCCAGCTACAGTAACAGAAGATAGGATTCTGGCTTATTTACAATAAGTTGTTCGAAAGGTCTGCTGTCAAACAATTGTCTGCTTGAATAGTACATGAGACAGGTCAGGATGACCGTGTCAGTGACTGAAGTTGCACTCCCTATGGGATCAGTGTTTTTACTAATATTGATTGTCTTCAGTCAGTTGTGTGTATTCTTGGTATTGGTCAGTCCATCAGTGGAGTTAAAGATATCCCTTTAGAAAACATTGCTTTTCTCATCTGCTATTTTTCCTCTTCTCTGCCTTTACCCAGAGGAAGGAGAGATGGTCGCCGTAGAAGTGGAGAAGATGTTGAGGCTCGCCGAGCAGTGTTTGGAGAGAGCCAAGTCCTTCATAGGGAGGAGAGATGAACCGACAACCTCGGCCTCTTCCTCGTTCACACCTACCCTGCACTCAACAGCACTCAACCCAACCACAACCCTACAGGCTATCTCTGTGGCAGTAAGCCCTGCAAAGACTGGTGAATAACCCGCATTTTCCAGTATGTATGTAGCAATGTTTTTCTTTCACATGACTCAATCTAAACTTATCCCCTCCTACTCCTACATACTCATCCTGTTTCCGGCCTCCTCAAGTTGCGCCCCAGGAGACGAGACACATTGATCCGGAGGCTAAACCCAATGGCAGGCCTGGTCACCGGAGGGTCCTGTCGGAGGGCGGGGGGGGAGAAGGCTCGCCTTTCCTGCCACCTGACGTCTTCCAGAAGCTGCAGACAGTGGAGTCACACGACACCAGGAAGTGAGTAGCAATCAGAGAGGTCTGAGGAGTAAACAGTGAGGAGTAAACTCAGTGACAGCAGACAGGACTCTGGGTAAAGTCTTCTTTTTTCAAAGAAAGGCTATCACCATAGATATATCTTTGTTACCTTGCCCCAAGGGACAGCTGATTCACACACACACTTTTATAACGGTATTGAACGTAAAATCACGTTGCCATACCATATCAGTAGACTCTTACCCCTGTATCGTCTTACATTGTTACTTGTAACTAAACATGGTGTGTGTGTGTGTGTGTGTGTGTGTGTGTGTGTGTGTGTGTGCGTGTGTGTGTGTGTGTGTGACAGGGAGCTCACACCCATTGAAGAGGCCTCACGCTTGAACCAGAAGCTGAAAGCAAATTATGAGGCTCGTTTGGCGCGACTCACCCCTGGTCAGGCCACACAGAAGACATCACTGGTCAGTGTGTGTGTCAGTGTGTGTGTGTGTGTGTGTGTGTGTGTGTGTGTCTGTGTGTCTGTGTGTGTGTGTGTGTGTGTGTCTGTGTGTGTGTGTGTGTGTGAGAGAGAGAGAGAGAGAGAGAGAGAGAGAGAGAGAGAGAGAGAGATAGTGAGATAGTAGAGATAATAGTCCAAATAAACAAGTACACTGAATAAAACACCATCATGTAAACACTTCAATTAGAATAGAGTGATTGAATAACCTTTTATAACATTTATTTGTACATGTATGCATGTGTAGCCATCCTCAAGAGCTGTGTCCACAGAAGTTAGCTCCTCAATTCTGGGACAAATTTTTCACTGAAATGGAAAGGGTCTTATTTTTTATTTAGCAAGCTGAAACAAGCTTTTATTTAGAGATACGCACAGTATATTGGAAGAATCTTATATTAATGATCGTGGGCTCCTCTATGCACCATCATTTAGACACAAGACTAGTGTCACGCCCGTTCAAGGTGAATCGATTAGCGGGTTTCTGCTGGATTCCGAGAGCTCCACTCAATGCTCAATGTCGAACATATTGATTTCGGCAAAGACATAATAAAACCGCAGACGGGCGAGTGTAACTGTATCTAGTTTCACAGGACATGAAGAAGTGAAACACTGACATGCACTGTAAGCACCGTGTCCGAAAGATCATACCTCCTTCTCTTACTAAAATTGTCTAACTATCATATTCAGAGCCCACTGTTTACTAAAACCGCATGCAGAATATTGAAGCACATGTTGGAAGCAGTTTAGAGATAACAGGGTATATACAGGAATCTTGAGGTTAATTTCAATACCTTTCTAAGACTTTTTAAAGAACTTGTCAATATTTTTCCAGACCTCACCGCCACTTGGAGCTGTAACCGTTTACATCAGTGACACCTTTTAACTTAACAGTTTTAGTTTGCAATAGACTAGACCACTATCATACAACACAATTCCCCCTCCTCGTCGATGGAGGGAGCGTGGAGAGAGTCTCAACCCTCCGATTCCTGGGGGTGCACATACAGGATGACCTGTCCTGGAAGACCAACACAGCAGCCATCATCAAGAAGACACAACAGCGGCTCTACTTCCTGAGAGTCCTCAGGAAAAACCACATCAGACAGGAGCTGCTTGTGACCTTCTACCGCTGCACAGTGGAGAGCATCCTCACCTACTGCATCTGCGTGTGGTTCTCCAGCTGCACAGCCGCAGAGAGGAATGCGCTACAGAGAGTCGTGAGATCGGCCCAGAAGATCACCGGCGCCCCCCTCCCCTCTCTGGAAGAGCTGTACAACACACGCTGCCTCAGGAAGGCCTCCAAGATCTCCAGGGACCCATCCCACCCTGGGTACGAACACTTTGCTCGGCTGCCCTCGGACAGGCGGTTCAGGACCATGTTCGCAAGGACAAACAGACTGAAGCTCAGCTTCTACCCTGAACACAGCAAAGACCTAGGTTCTAGGCCCTGGACAATCTAGACAATTTGATGGCAGCTACTAGATTGTAATCAAGTGCAATACTGAAACACAACTGTGAACATTTCAAACCTGCAAACTGCGACACTTTAAATGAATGTGCAATAACACTATGTGCAATATGACAACCCTCGGGTACATAAGGTTCAGAGATAGGAAATGTTAGAATAGGTATAGCATAGCATAGAGTACAGCACAGTGTTTTATTTGTATAGTATAGTATAGTGGATAGTGTACATAGCCTTTATTTATGTAAACCAGCTCTTTTCCCTTCTTGTTTTTAGTTTTCTTTCCTAGCACCAGGGGAGCCCCCCCCTCCCAAATTTCGTTGTTTGGTACCTGTACTATATCAATGACAATAAAGACCATTCATTCATTCATTCAATTTCCGGTTCATCTTTGTTTTTTAATAAAACTAATAAATTCACAAACTTTTACTAAAAGTTTTTAGGACTCAAACTCTTTGGACAGAGTCTAATTCAGGAAAATACCTACAAAATTCAAGACCTCATAAAATCGTGATAAGACTTTTTAATACTTATTAAGGGTCTTGATTTTCCCAAAATTGATTTATCAACTTTTAATACTTTTCAAGACACCGCGGATACCCTGGATAAGCACATCATAATTGGGTAATAATGTTGGATGACTCTTAATCTTAATGGTAAATAGTTCAGATTGGGCTCCTTTATTCACCGTCATCAGACACACGGCCGGGGTCACGCCCCTTCAATGGGAATCGATCATTTCGCAGGTCACTAGACTCACTACAGACAGGCGTCCGTCTGGTGGTTTCGGAGAATTTAAAAACCACTTCGCTCCGTGTGGAAAAGATTGATTTAGACAAAGATACGGACACAATAAAAACCCTAGACGGGCGGAGTGGAGCTGTGGTTTCACTGTCTCAGCCCTGTTAAAGACGCACGCTGTTCTCTGAAAGGGTGGTGATTATTTAAGCGACTTTTAATTGTCTTGACTTGCGAGGAACAACTAAGCTTTCTCTCCTTCAATATTTTTCCATTTTTAGCCTATTATTCGGTGGAACAAAACGTGTTTTGAAATCCTGTAGATTATATACCGAGAATGTTACTACGGCATAGCGGCCAGAAGGATCTGAGATCTTACTGGAAAAGACTTATGGCATTTGTGAAGGTATTGTCAGACGTAGACCCTTTCAATCTTAATTGCTTTGATCACTGACGCGCCACGCTTACCATTACGCATGGATGCGTCTCACGCACGCACACACGCACACACACACACACACACACACACACACACACACACACACACACACACACACACACACACACACACACACACACACACATTTATATGTTCATCTGATGTATAGATAACTGGCAAAAAAAACAACTCTGTCGTTGAGGTGATGACCTTTCCAATAATTGTGCCTTTTGGAAAATTAAGATAATGATTTTGGAACTGCCTACTATTTTTATTTCCTAATTGTTTTGTTTGTGGGGTGTCTGAAGTGTATTTGATGTGCTTAGACATTGTTTTCTTCTTCTAATATATCTGTTTCTCTCTTCTTCTCATGCAGACTCTCTCTCTTCAGAGGCAGATGATGGAGAACCTCATCATTGCCAAGGCCAGGCAAGATGCTGTATCCTTCTGTTATGGGTTGGTGTGGCGGTCAATAATGTAAGCAGCAATGTTCTCAGATGTTCTTGCATATCGTTAGCCTTATAGCATAATTGCAAAAAAAAAAAAAGAAGTCATATTTTGGCCAAATTGAGATATCTGCCTAACTCTACTCTCTTAACACTGCTGATCCACTGTGCATTATTGCCTATGATGCCATCAGCCTATCAGAATGCTTGTTAGATTCCAAAATCACTATCTGCCCAAGTCATCTCATGCAAAGATGGCTCAGCTGACCACAAGTGAAGCATGACTTAAGCAATTATGCTATGAGGCTAACGAGATGTCAGTTTGCCAGCGGTGGTGAATCAGAATCTGAAGACTTAATTGCCATGACAAACATGTTAGGAATTTGGTTTGGGACAGTGGAGCGCAGTTGACAACAGGACAGGTGCAAGACAGGACAAGACAGTGCAAACCAACATCAAAGTGCAAGAGTTTTAAATAATATAAATATAAGAAGTGCAGAGATCAAGTGTTCAAGTGTTCATGTCCAGACAGTCCAAAGCTCTCTGGGTGGGGGTGGAGGGAGGGTAGATAGAAAGGGGTCAGGTCGGGGGGGGGGGGGGGGGGGGGGGGGCAGCAGCATTGGTGGGGATATAGATAGGGGTGACCTGGTATTGGTTTAGACCCAGTAGACTTGTAAGGTTTCCTTAGTATGAATGAAGCTCCAAAGGAAGATGGAGGAGAGGAGACTTAGGCTACAGGAGGAGGCCAACAGGTAAGCCCTATCCTACCAGGTAACACAGGCCTATAGTATAGCTATCAGCTTAGCCTGGTCCCAGAACTGTGACTTAGGCCTATGACTTTTTGTCATGCCAACCCTAACCCTACATGCAGTGTTAAGCTTTACTGATATATGTTGGTGTATATGTTTAGCAAATGAGTGTTTGTTTGAAATGGGCCTTCTACCTGTAATGTGTGTGTGTGTGTGTGTGTGTGTGTGTGTGTGTGTGTGTGTGTGTGTGTGTGTGTGCGCGCTGTGTGCAGGAGGTTTGCTGCGTCTGGAACAGTCACCCCGGAGGATCAGGAGCAGCGGGTTCTGTACGCTAATGTTTTGGAATATGAACAAGATCATGTGAGTTCAGATTATAAACATTCTGTGTCGATCAGATTAGTGTTTCTCGTTTTTCACATGTTTCAGCCCAAGGAGACTGGCAAGTCATAGGAGCTGACTGAATGTGTCAGAATGCAATTTCAGGGATCAATGCTAGTCCTCAGACCTGGGGTTGAGTGATGCTGAATTAGATAAGTGACACTTTAGTTTTAAATGCAGAAAATGGTTGTGGGTGTTCTGTCCTGATCGTGTGTGTGTGTATGTGTATTGGCTTCCAGGATTGGCCCAAGCTATGGAAAGCCAACCTCAAGAAGAACCCTGATGATGTCACTCTGGTCTCAGGCCTGGTGTCGTACCTGCTCAGGTACTGGACATGAGGAAGTCGAACACGGTCATGTACTGTATGGGCTGTGTCCGTAAGCGCATACTGACCCACTGTTTACTCAAATGATATACTACATCATATTTAGAGCCTATTATTTAGTCAATCGTGTGCAGTAAGCGACACGTTTCAACATACTGCACCTCATTCATACTAAGAAACTGTCATTTGTGCCTCAACCATGTTGTTCATTGTAACTGGTTAAATTTCGCTACTGCTGCTGGGCTACATTTGGAAAGGACTTCCTGTAAATTCCTACTACGGTACATGGAAAGGCAAATCTAGCATGACATCCTGGCAGGATCATCATTTGGACATGGCCATGGTGTCATTTTACCGTGTAAATTAAATTCTTTGGTGAATCGAATCAATTGGATTTGCTCAAATCACCAGGACAGGCGGTCCTTTATGTTTCTAACTCGCTGCTGCTATCGCTACAGTCCATCACAACAACTTTGTTCTGTTTACTCTGCAAATTAAGTCAGACCTATGCCATCAGGACAAACAGTCATGGGAGCACATGTCATGCAATTCTAACACGGCGTGAGCATGGATGTGAGGGGGGGGGGTTCTCCCTTTCTTCCTGAATCACTAGCAATACAACAATGCCTCAGTATTTCTGAATAGCTTGAAAATGTAATGTTTCTTGTTTGTGTTGTGCTGCTGTGTGTATCCTAGCTGTCCAGACCACCCCGTCATGAAGCTACTCAAGCGGCTCCAGTACCGCATCTACAACAAACTCTACCCCATTGTGACCAAGAGCCCCACGCCTAGCCCCGCCCTCCTGTTGAAGCCCTCTCGCAGCGCCCAGAGCCTGCTGATCTCTGAGCCCCTCTCCCACCACAACCTCTCCAAAACCTCCCCTGCCGGAGGGGGCCACAGCGGGTCCTTGGACGCCCTCTCGCTGTCCCTCTCCCACGACCACAACTCCCACCAGGAGGAGGAGGAGGCGGACAGCGAGGAACCGCCGACCCCCGTGACGGCCGCGGACCGCGAGAACTCGTTCGAGGACCTGGAGCAGTTCCTGACCCAGCTGGACTGGGCCCCGCCTCACGGCGGCGACGGCACGGACGCCGACATGACCTTTGAACACATGGAGGACCTGGAGATGAGGGCGCTCAAAGAGCACCTGAAGGACATTGTGAAGGACATTCATATCGCCATTGGTGAGTGTGTGTGTGTGTGTGTGTGTGTGTGTGTGAGTGAGTGCGTGTGCACGGACACCTTGGAATGTGCTTCACAAGGCTATTGTGAAGGACATTCATATCGCCATTGGTGAGAGTGAGTGAGTGAGTGAGCTTGGAATGTGCTTCACATGCAGTGGCACACCTATAGACTTGAGGATTGGTAGGTACAGTACAATAAATATGGTAATAGCTTCAGACTGCCTTACGATGTGTTAGGTGGACCAGCTTCCGGCTGCTTCCACCTTTCCAATGCTCTCAGATCCGGCAGTTGATTTGGAACCAAGCAATACAGTAGAACTCACTTCGACTGGGAGGGCAATGTTTTTACTCTTCGCGACCATCTCAAATCAAGTGTCTGTGTGTGTCTGTGTGTGTCTGTGTGTGTCTGTCTGTGTGTGTCTGTGTGTGTCTGTGTGTGTGTCTGTGTGTGTCTGTGTGTGTCTGTGCGCGTCTGTGTGCGTCTGTGTGTGTCTGTGTGTGTCTGTGTGTGTGTGTGCGTCTGTGTGTGTCTGTGTGCGTCTGTGTGCGTCTGTGTTCCAGATCAGCTGCTGTCTCTGTGTTTGCTCTCCTTCGAGTGTCTGAACACCGCCACTTCCAAGGACCTGTGTGTGGCCAGCATAGAGGAGGCCTTCTTCCCTCCGCTATGGAGCCCCCTGTTGGCCCTCTTCAGGTACTGCCGCTCTCACCTTTCTGAAGTTGTGGTCAGTAGATGGCACCATAAGGCCTAGAACTAGAGATCGTCTCATCTGTTTTTTATTTATTTTTCTTGCTTGTACAGTCCTGTTATTGCAGACCTGTCATCGTAAAAACAGGGGTCAGTCAGTCAGTCACAGCACCTGTTGATTAGTTATGCCTAGTAACTCTTCAGAACCACCTGTTTATTATTAATTATGCCTGGCTGGTAACCTCTCTCTCTCTCTCTCTGTGTCCTGATCTAGGAAGGTCCATCGAGAGAGGGAGCTGTTCTTGGAGTCCAGTATGCAGCTGTACCGGGACGCCTCACCCGGGGACATTGGTGTCCCGCCCAAATTGTACCCTCAGGAGCCTGGCATGCTGCAGGGTTCCTACCCGTATGAGTCGGCCGTGCAGGAGCTTCGCCTGGTGTGCAGAGATTGCTGTCCTCAGAGGAAGCTGGACTGTATTGGTGAGTCAGTCCCTTTCCGGACTAGGCAGGGTTCCCGCGCAGGTCTTAAAAAAGCCTTGAAGTCTAAAATCCAGCGATCCGACTTACAAGGCCTAAAAAGGTCCTGAATTTCAGAAAATGAGGTGCTAGGTCTTAAAAACGAGATTAGCTTGTCCTGCAAGGAAATCAGTCCGACCACATCTATTTAATTAATCAAGCTGGAACCAATATTTATTTTATATGAATTATCCTTCAGACTTTTTTGTCTGTATGGCAGTGAAATCCCACCTTGAGGATGACAAATAGCCATCATATGGTGCAGGTCAAAAACTAGGTCCAAAACTCTATTCAAAGGTCTTAAAAAGGTCTTAAATTTGACTTGTTGAAACTTGTAGGAACCCTGCTAGGATAGTTTGGGACGTGGTACTCATCGGTCCCTGAGGGTATAGAGGTGGCACGGTAGCAGGTCTAGTTCATGAGAAACGCAAGGTTAGGGGATAAAGATTGATGCAGAATTGACTTGTTGCATTAAGACATTTGACTGTGACTGTAGTGGCCTGCAGATT
Organism: Nansenia antarctica; assembly: GCF_963989245.1. NCBI lineage: Eukaryota > Metazoa > Chordata > Actinopteri > Argentiniformes > Microstomatidae > Nansenia > Nansenia antarctica. The sequence continues at coordinate 24,705,063 of NC_137684.1, read as the reverse complement.
GTCTTTGATGTCATTGTCCTTAGCTGTACATGTTTGACACGTCTCATTGTCGTTGCAGTCCGGACGTTGCGTCTGATCTGTGCGTGTGCAGAGGATTACCGATGTCTCCACAATGCAGACTCCACCCCGAAAACAGCTGCCATGTGAGTGTGACATCACAACCTTGCGTTGATGGACTCTCGCACACCCACACACACACATACACACACACACACACACACACACACGCCTGGCCCCATGCTTGTCTCCCACCTCAGACAGAGAGACGCACGCACACACACACACACACACACACACACACACACACACACACACTCCTCCACACGTCTCCTCCTTAGTCACATGGACACAAACTCACACACTCCCAGTGTTCCGGTTGAGTTTCTTATTAGACTAACATGTTTGTCCTTTTGTCCAGACAAGGAAAGGGGGACTTCCAGTTAAGTAAGTCTTTCGGAAGTACCCAAACATAATTGAAGACCTCCTGCCTGAGTGGTAACCTTGTCAGACTTCATCAGAGTTCACTTAGGCCCGGACGCCGCGGGGGTCTGGCCTAGGACCACCGACCCCCTGCCGCGTGCCCCTTCCCTGGCCCAGCCTTAAAGTGGGTCGACTCGTCTGGAACACACCCAGCCGGGCCCCAATAAGGAGCTGTGGGAGAGGAGCTCTGCTACTCAGCAGAGGAGAGCAGCAGACGGGGCTGAGTGTGTGGTGTGTAACGACTCCACAGGGGGTCAATTGAACCCCCTTATTCTCCCAAGGTTGCGGTTCCGTGAAAGGATAGGGCGTATGAGAGTGTAAGCATTCTCTGAGAAATAGAACACGGGTCATTCAGAGGGTTGTTTTGCTTGGGTGAGTGGGTCTGCTGCTTTAGGAAGAACAGTTTTAACGAGGGTTATAAGCGTATGCAGGAAACTGATGAGGTAGATGACCAACATTAAACAACCACATCCACACGCCAGCGTGATGACTGGCCTTGTAAACAGCTGTCTGGGTAGGATCGCTGCACCAAGCGCTCAGCCAAAACTGTCCCGTTGCACAAGCTTACACCAGGCTCTCTTTAAGTTAAACTGCCCTCCCCAATGATTGCCGACCTCCGACCCCTGAACCTGAAAAACACATCTCTCTGTCTCTGTGGTTGTCTCTGTCTCTGTGGTTGTCTCTGTCTCTGGTTCTACCTCTCTTTCTCTATTTTCTTCTCTCTTGTTTCTCTCTCTTTCTCTCTGGTTCTCTCTCTCTCTTTTCTCTCTGGTTCTCTCTCTCTCTCTCTTTCTCTCTGGTTCTGTCTCTCTCTCTTTCTGTCTGGTTCTCTCTCTCTCTCTCTCTTTCTCTCTGGTTCTCTTTCTCTGGTTCTATCTCTCTTTCTCTCTGGTTCTCTCTCTCTTTCTCGCTGGTTCTCTCTGGTTCTCTCTCTCTCTCTTTCTCTCTTTCTCTCTGGTTCTCTCTCTCTCTCTTTCTCTCTGGTTCTCTCTCTCTCTCTTTCTCTGGTTCTCTCTTTCTCTGGTTCTCTTTCTCTCTGGTTCTCTTGTTCTCTCTGGTTCTCTCTTTGTCTCCTCTGAGTGTTTGTCCAGGGCACTGAGGGCATATCTCCTGCTCTACATCTGTCATCTCTTATCACAGTGTGTGGAAGGAGAGAGACTGAGAGATCAGACACTGCTGACGTGGTGCGCTGGGCCACACTTCTCTGTGCTTCCAGATCCAGTTTATTTGCGGGAGCACCGTCCTTTAGAGGCCGCTGGCAGTGTTACATTGTTACATTGCGTAACACTGCCAGCGGAACACACCAGTTTTTTTGCTCTCCATTTCAACTGAATCAGTTTTTGCGTTTTAGTTTTAGTGGAAGTAGTTTTATTGTAGATATTTTAAGGTTTATGTATTCCGGGAGTGTGTAGGCCTATGATGTTTGTTTTCAAACACACACACACACACACACACACCTTTTAGCAGGCATTTCCTTTGATGTTAATTCGTCATCCTTTCTTCTGACCGAGTGGGGGCTCGCCTGTCCTCTCCATGGTCTTGGACTGAGCCGACTCTTCTTTCTGCTTTCCTTCTTTCCTTCCCTCTACCTCTCCATTTCTTTTGACTCTTTTTGCCATTCCTTCCCTCCCCCTCCCCCCTACCCCTCTCTCCCCCCTACCCCTCTCTCCCCCCTACCCCTCTCTCTGGCCTTTTCTTCTGTCTACCTCACTCCCTCCCGCTCGGTCCATCACACTACCTCCACTTCTCTCTGGCTATGTCTCCTTCCTCGCCCTCACCCTCCTTCTACTCTCTCTCTCTCTCTCTCTCTCTCTCTCTCTCTCTCTCTCTCTCTCTCTCTCTCTCTCTTTATATTCAGTCCTGGCTGCTTCTCTCCGTTTCCCTACTTTCCTCCTTCCCGTGCAACACTAGAGTAATTGCTCTGTCTTGTCAACTCTTTCCAAGGAGCTAAAATAGAAATGTTGTGTTTGTTATCTTGGAATTTATAGTTAGTAATTACCAACGGTCACGACATGTGCAAGGAAGTGTGTGTGCTTGCGTACATGAGACGTGAGTGCGTGCGTGCGTGCGTGCGTGTGCATGCGCAGAGAATTGTGATTAAGGGTGTGAGGTTATATGAGCCTGTATCCACACCTCTCTAACCTGTGTGGAGGGTGTTGGGTTACATCTAGCTGGGTCAGTGGGGGGCCAGCCTTCTACCTTCTCACGCAAGCTGGATAGGGGAATGCTTAGCATGTGATTGGTCGATACACACAACGTCACCCTAACCAGAGAGAATGCTAAAGTAATCACCGTTTTTGCATTCCCGATAGATTCCGAGAGAATGTCCAACATTTTATCTTCTTCCAACACATCCAAGTCAAGAGTTTTGTCTTGATCTTTTGCAATGTTATGATGACACCTTATTACAATAATGTCTCCCCTCTATCCCACTCTCCCCTTTCTTCCCTCTCTCTCTCCGCCACTCATCCCTCTCTCCCTGCCACTCGTCCCTCTCTCCCTCTCCTCTTCTCTCCTCTCTAACAGTGGAGCAGATGATTTGTTGCCCATCCTGTCCTTCGTGGCGGTGCGTTGTGATTGTCCACAGCTGGTGTCTGAGTGTGCTGCGCTGGAGGAGTTCATTCATGAAGGGTAAGAGTCTCCAACTCACTCAGTCTCAACTCACCTGATGGAGAATGACTCCCTACCAGAGAATGACTCCCTAACAGAGAATGACTCCCTACCAGACAATGACTCTGAGGGTTTCAATTATACATTGACCCTTGGGGGTGGCAAATTTACATTTTACATTTTTGGCATTTAGCAGACGCCTTATTCCAAAGCGACTTACAATCAATACATTTGACTAAAAAAAGTAGGAAGCAGGAAAAAGTAATCTATGCTCAGGCCTGGGGTCATTGGCAGTAGTCGTACTAGAAGAAGGAAGATAATAAAAAGTTAAAAGGAAGAGTTGAGTGTCGTCAGCGTAGCTTTGGTAGGAGAACCCATGTGAGGAGATTACAGAGCCAAGAGACTTGGTATAGAGGGAGAACAGTAAGGGCCCCAGGACAGAGCCCCGGGGGACCCCAGTGGTGAGGGCTCGTGGAGAGGACAGTGATCCTCTCCAAGTCACCTGGTAGGAGTGAACATCCAGGTAGGAAGCAAACCAGGAGAGTGCAGAGTCAGAGATGCCCAGTTCTAAGAGGGTGGAGAGAAGGATCTGGTGGTTTACTGTGTCGAAGGCGGCAGACAGGTCCAGGAGAATGAGAACAGAGAAGAGGGAGGAAACTTGAGCAGAGTGGAGGGCCTCCGTGACAGCGAGGAGAGCAGTCTCAGTAGAGTGTCCAGCCTTAAAGCCGGATTGGTGAGGATCAAGTGAGGGTTGTTCTGAAGGAGATGTTGAGACAGTTGGTTAGAGACAGTCGGTTAGAGACAGTTAGAGACAGAGAAGGGATACCGGTCTGTAGTTGTGGACAGAAGACGGGTCAAGGGTCGGTTTCTTGAGGAGAGGCTCGACTCTGGCTGTCTTGAAGGCAGCCGGGACAGATCCTTGTGAATAGAGAGGCGTTGATTACGGTGGTAAAGAAAGAAAGGAAGGAGGTCGTTGTGAATGTATTGGAAAAGAGGGGAGGGGATGGGATTGAGAGGGCAGGGCAGGTGATTGCCCGTTTAGATGTGATCATCAGTTTTACAATATCATCAGGGGAGAGAGGAGGGAAAGAGGTGATAGGCCAGAGACCAAGTGTAGTGCAGAGGTTCTGGAAGGGTCTGGAAGGGTAGTTAGGAGTGTCGGTGTGAGAGGTGGAGGGAAGGAGCGGCTAATGTCATCAACCTTTTGTGGATCTACTGTATGTGACACTTCTGGCGGGGTGCCTGTGTTCATAATTCTATCATTATGTGTTCGGGTTGGGTGAGTTTGCATGAGAGTTTCCTGAGCGCCCTCTGTGAATCGGACGCTGCTCCCTACTCCTGGTCTCACTATCAGTTCTTTCTTAGCAGCGGTGTAGTCTATTTTTGTGTGTATACTGTGATTTTTTTCCCCTCCCAGCCTCATATCGTTCATTTCGGGAACGCCATAAAAATAATGTTATAAGGCTGATCTGTGCATGATAGTGCTGCATTTTGACATATTTCATGTCGCATTTCCCCCCCCGTCGATGGTATATGACGTTATAGTCAGTCCCAATGGTCCAAAAGTCAAGTGCTTCGTAAAACACAGACGGGGTGAATTTTATGAATGAAAGTGGGAAAGTTCTGTCACAAAACGCCGTTACGTATCCTCGCACATTTTTAAGTGAGTATACGGAAATCCTTGGCCTTTCCTAGTGGGTATACGGCGTAGTCCTGCGTATCACCTAGACGACACCACTGGTTCTTACCTCTTCTCCACATTCTCCAATCTACACTCCTGACTTCTCAGAACATGCCACCCTCTCTCTCTCTCTCTCTCTCTCTCTCTCTCTCTCTCTCTGGAGTATCAGGGTCCCGTCCGTTGCGTGTCAACTCAGACCACAGACGACAGGCTTGTTCGTCGCAATAAAAACATTTTTTTTTACTGGCTGGTTAGATTGGCAGGGACTGAGGAATGTGGGATGTGAGATTCTGGTTTGGTTTTCCTTCCCTATAAAAATACAAATAAAAGGCCACTTTATGTTTGTGCAACTCAGTGGTTTGGATGAGCAGAGAGGTGGGAGGGAGGGAGGGTGGGGCTGGCCGGGTACAAGCACTTAAGTTCTGTAGGGACTGTTGCTGCGGTCTGTGATATGACTGATGTAGACAGACCTAACAAGACGTTGTCCACGTGCCTCTTACTGATATGAAATCACGCAGCCCCCCCCAGCACCTCACCACAGCCTGATGGAGATAGACACCTCTTTCTTTCTGTTTTTCGCTCTAGCTCTTGCTCTATCTCTATCTCTCCATCTCTATTTGTCACTTTGCATCCCCCCCCCCCCCCCTCTCATTCTCTTTCCTACTTCCTGTTGCTCTCTCTCTCTATCTCGGTATCTCTGGGTGTATCTCTCTCTCTCTCTCTGTGTATCTCACTTTCTCTCTCTGTTTCTCTCTCTCTCTCTCTCTGGGTGTATCTCTCTCTCTCTCTCTGTGTATCTCACTTTCTCTCTCTCTCTCTCTCTCTCTCTCTCTGTGTATCTCTCCCAAACACACACATCCAGCCAATCAGGCCTGGCTCCAGTCGCTCTCGTGTCTCGATCTCGTTAGCTGAAGGTCATACAGAGTTGACATGAGCTCTGGCCCCCGACCCCCCATTGTAAAGCGGACCTGCTCCCTCCTCACTGTCCTGCCCTCCCCCCCTCAGATATATCCAACCCCCCTCCCCTTTATATACAGATGGCTCTGACAAAAGCCTCTTGTTTTTACTGGCCCACTTCCCTTGTTTAGTCACGGTATGGTGGAGGATGAGGATGATAAAATGTTCTTCGTGGCAACGTTAGAATGGATGTAAATATTGGGTTGCTGTCCTGTCCATCTGCAGTGATTTGTAGGATGTGGCTCTGCTGAAGTTGTATTGAAGTGTAGAATATTGAGGTGTAGAATATGGAATTATCACAATTCCATTCTATAGAATGTTGAAATGTAAAAAAAAAAAAGGAATGTACCACATCATCCTCAATGTTGTCATACATTCCGTTTCTAATCCAGAGCGACTTACAATGAGTACATTCGTCTCAAGTGAGTGAGTCAACTATACATCAGTCGTCGTAAGACTTTCTATAAAAAATGAGTGGTCACGGTGCTAGAGAAAGGGAGGAAGTGTTGTAACAGTGTTTCTCTGTCCCAGATATCTGATAGGGGAGGAGGGGTACTGTCTCACCTCCATGCAGAGTGCTCTGACCTACGTCGAGTCGCTGCACACTGGAGCTCACCTGTCCTGCGCCAAACTCACCTGATACAGGTAAGCCCTGCTATGTCTGAAGCACACCGGTAAAACCTGCCTGATTGTAACCATGGGGGGGCTCACAAACCGTCACTGAAACTGCTTGGGAGCTAATGGTATTTACATTTAACACACCGACCTCAAAAAACAGGTGTAGGCCTAAACGCAGAGCAAAGACACACAATGCTCAGTCCTGTGCAAGAACACCCCCATGCCCAGTTTTGAGAAGCGCTGTTCTAGAGTCGTCTTGTCTTGTCTTTTTTTAAAATATATATATATATATACGGCATAGTTAAAAAGACAAAACTCTGACATGATGGCATAGCGTGGGGGAGGGGCAGACCGAGGAGATGTGATGTCAGTGATGTCAGTGATTGGGGTTAGAGGGTTCAGTATGCAGTCGGAGGGCCCTGTCTGGTGGGCCCCAGAGCTATGTTCCCACAGCAGTGAGGGGGGATTAGCCCAGGCCCATAACTCCATGTGACATCATTAAACAGTTACCCGAAACCTTCCCTGTGACATAATTAATTCATGCTAACTAAACATTTGATTTGTGAGAGGCTGCGGAGTGCTGGGGGAGTGCTGCGGAGTGCTCTAGGCGCTGTTTCCCTTAGGACAGGATGTTTTCTTCTGCTGGAATAACAGATTTTGTTTTATTGTCAGTCTCCTCCAATACAGATACATGGATGTATAACTTCACTGGTCTCCTCTCCTTCCCTCCTCGTTTGAAAATGGAACACTCAGTCAGTTGTTGTTGCCATGGAGAGATGGAAGGGGGTAATTGGAAGCATCCTTGTACAGTAATCTGCTCTCATATGGGTGGCCAATGTTTTGCAGTGAGTGGGATCACTAAGAACGTTTTATAGGAGTTCGGGGGTGGTTGAATGACAAGGGCTCTTGGTTTGCATGCATGGATCTGAATTGATTTCCTTTTTTAAGAAAGGTCCCATACTGTTTGTACCTAGGACATTATGTCCAGGGTTGGACTACTAGACCAACAACATGATCAATCTTGAATCCAGTTTCCATTGTGTTTGGTGTTACAGGCTGCTGACGAAGACCCACCTACTGTAGCCCAGAGCCTGGGGAAGGGGGAAGGAGCCACCTACTGTAGCCCGGAGCCTGGGGAAGGAGGATCAGTGGAGCTTCATTCAGATGTCCAGAAGGTTCTGAGGAAGGTTCAGAAGGTTCTGAGGAACCTTCTGGGCTTTGAACTCATTTTCTGCAAGTGATCACAAATGCCTCCTGATCGTTGCCATTGACTCGCTGCATCTCAGTAGTCCAAGGTGGCTTCTTCTTCTTGTCTCCTTCCTTCCTTCCTCTCCTTCTCCTTCCCTTCCTCTCCTTCTCCTTCCCTTCCTCTCCTTCTCCTTCCCTTCCCCTCCTTCTCCTTCCCTTCCTCTCCTTGTCTCCTTCCCTACATTGGCACTGATGTGAAATAATTGGACGAATCAAAGCAACTACCTGGATGGATTCCTCCATATTGCTTTCCCCCATATTATGTTTTATAATCAGTGCAGATGAAGGAGAGTAGGAAAGGGGGGGGTGATTAGATGCACCCCATGACTAGCTGCTCTGTGGGGTCATGAGGGGTCTGTGTGATCCCTACACTACATATATATATATTATACAGGGTTGAAAGGTCAACTGCTTGTATCATGTCAACTCGAAGCTGAAGACAAATCTGCTAAATATTTTATTGCCATTGCCCATTATTGGTTTTATTGCTTATAGGAATTGACCCGATTCACTTTTATTCAGCTGTGGCCTGACAAAGCACCATTTACCTCCATAGAGCAAGTGTATGTCTGTTTGACTGTAAAAGAAGCATGGATTACTAAATGATTGTGACAGATACAGTATGTTATTCTTATTTTTAGGAGATATTGTAAGATCAGGAAATACTAGGGATGCCTTATTATCATGTCTTCTCATTCAGTTTCTTTTAATATTTCCTTTCATGAGATGTTTTACGATAACGCAATCATGCTGGTAAGGAATTAGGTCAGTCAGAGATTGATTATGATATTGTTATTTATTAGGCTATTCTTAGTTTGGGTAGCAGCCATTTATTTCTTTCCCACCCCCCCCTTCAGCAAAAGATTTTGTGCTCCTTGAATAGAAAATGTTTTTTAAGTTCACTTCAGTTGGATAATTGGTAATTTATCAGTACATCCTCTCACAATATGTTCTATGTTCTTGGGTGTGGTTACGTGTGGTTATGATGGAGTCTCACTGCATGTGGGGATATGATCCCCCACTGGTGGCCCATGGTCATCACAGCTCTCTGTAGGAGCTGTATGGGAGTAGCTTAGAGGTGAAGCACAGGCATAGGGAAATCATCTGATTAAATATAACTTTTTGCACTTTTGGTTTGTCCCACTTTTGAAAGATCCAATAGTTAAATTAAGTGGCTGTAGTAGTGTGTGTGTGTGTGTGTGTGTGTGTGTCTGTGTGTCTGTGTGTGTGTGTGTGTCTGTGTGTGTCTGTGTGTGTGTGCGTCTGTCTGTGTGTGTGTGTGTGTGTGTGTGTGCACGTGCGCGTGTGCGTGTGCACGCATGAACTTGCAGAGGAAATGTTGAAGCCACAGGGACTGCAATGATATGCAACATTTGTTTGCACCATGTATTATTTTAGACGTACAAATTCTGACAAATTCTTAATTAACTGGTCTAACTGGTCGAGTATTTAATTGTGAAGTTGAGAGGTGTGTTTATTAATTGAGAATTTCGGTATAGATGGTGTTTCTTTTTACCCAGGCGGCTAGTTAGTTTCTATCGATCTTCTAACACTTCGCTGTGAAGATACAACTATGTCCTTTTTACTCCCCTCTGCACACCTTTCTAACAACTCCACATAGAACACGCAACTCTTAACGCTTGGTTCAAGAACTTCCATTAATTATTTTTATTCGTAATTTTCTTTTTAAATAAACTTAATTAAGTGCTGTTTTTTTTTCTTTTTGCTATTTAATACTTTTTATTTAGTCTGTCAAAGAAATGAATGGGTCCAAAAGTTAATGTGAAAAAAAAAGTATTGTTTTGGGAATGCTGTAAGAATTGTAACACCCGCCCTCTGCTTTCTGTCTTGTGGAAACATTATAACACCAAAAATATACTTGTTTAAATGACAGATGTATGTACATGTAATATAATGGATAGGCTTATGCATGCTGTTGTGTTACACACAGTAGATAAACCACTAGGTTGACGCAACCAATATGTCATAACTGTGAGTGTTTTCTTTACTGTTTTTGATCGATCTGTTTTTTTTTTTGCTTTCACTGTTTGACACCATATGAATGTGTATGTTTTAACACAGATTTCAGATACTATTTAACTGGAGAAACCCCCATTTCTCTTCATTGCAATCTTCGCGCATTGGAGAATCTGGGTATAGATACTGTGAATATATGCGAGTGTGAAAGTCGGGTGCTTAAGTGTTAAGTCCTGGAGGTTTATAATAAATAAAGAGAATAAAGACGTAGATTTAAAAAAAAAAAAAAGGGTCTGAGAATATGTTCTTTATTACCACTTGAAAATCCGATAAATCCATCTCTCGTTCAAACAGGAATGGAAGCGTACAGCAGTTCTGCAGTGTTCACAATTCACGACAATACAACTTTATTAATCTAGGCTGCTGCACCCAGTGAGCCCACAGTAATGCATTCTCTTGCGGTTGCTTTGAGTTGCTGTCATTTATTTGGAATGGAGAGTCCCAGACGACAGAGAGTGAAGAGAGTAATGTTGATATGATGGGCTGTGCTGCTGTGTGCTGCTGGAGGCCAGGGCAGCTGAGGAGATGCTGGGCTGGACGAGAAACTGGGGAGGTTTGGCGAGAGGGAGGGAGGCTGGGTTGAGGGAGGGAGGCTGGGTTGGGAGGGAGACTGGGTTGAGGGAGGCAGGCTGGGTTGAGGGAGGCTGGGTTGAAGGAGGGAGGCAGGGTTGGGAGGGAGGCTGGGTTGAGGGAGGGAGGCTGGGTTGGGAGGGAGGCTGGGTTGAGGGAGGGAGGCTGGGTTGGGAGGGAGGCTGGGTTGAGGCAGGGTGGCTGGGTTGGAGGGAGGGAGGCTGGGTTGGAGGGAGGGAGGCTGGGTTGGGAGGGAGGCTGGGTTGGGAGGGAGGCTGGGTTGAGGGAGGGAGGCTGGGTTGGAGGGAGGGAGGCTGGGTTGGGAGGGAGGCTGGGTTGGGAGGGAGGGAGGCTGGGTTGGAGGGAGGGAGGCTGGGTTGAGGGAGGGAGACTGGGTTGAGGGAGGGAGGCTGGGTTGAGGGAGGGAGGCTGGGTTGGGAGGCAGGCTGGGTTGAGGGAGGCTGGGTTGGAGGGAGGGAGGCTGGGTTGAGGGAGGGAGGCTGGGTTGGAGGGAGGGAGGCTGGGTTGGAGGGAGGGAGGCTGGGTTGGAGGGAGGGAGGCTGGGTTGAGGGAGGGAGGCTGGGTTGGGGGTAAAGGAGTTTGAAAAGGTTAGCGAGGAGGATGAGACCATGGAGGCTGGGGAGTAAAATGTACATCCTAGGTTGAACTTTCCTCCCGTGTCATGCAGCAGATGCTCTATTCCAGATCTACAGGAGCCTCGGGGGCTAGACAGTACTGATGCATTCTGGGAGGGGAGCAGTTCAGTGAGTTATTCCCCATCCAAGTAGAAGACATAGATGTGTCACCCTGCTTTGTTAGTCCAGTGGAAACTGCAGTTCATGTCGACATTAGGAAACAAATCATGATGAGTGATAACTACGTTGTTTTTATTTTTGGGCTGTTTCTACGTGTGTGTGTGTGTGTGTGTGTGTGTGAGCTTGCGAGCACAGGGCCTCCGTTATGTACACGCACGTCACGCGCACCGAAACAGCTTAAAGGATCATCATAATAATCGTAATTATGAATTATCGAAATCTAAGATACAACAGTAGACACCATTAGACCATTATTAGACCACCATTAGTGCCATTCATTTCTCTGCTAGCACCCCACCACCACCACCACCACCCCTCTAGAACTCTGAGGATGGACTCATTGTGATGCATGGAATGGAATGCATTGATCCTCCGATTTCTACCTCCACCAGCCTCCCCTGGTGTGTATTTATTCGATGTGACTAGCTACAGTCTGATGAAGATAGCGGGGCGGATAGATGGGGCGGCTGTGGCGCAGGAGGTAGAGTCGCCGTCTAATGACCCATTCACACACACATTCACACACCAATGGCAGCAAGCTACCATGCAAGGCGCCGGCCCGCTCACTGTGAGCAATTTGGGGTTCAGTGTCTTGCCCAAGGCAACACTTCGACATGTGGCCAGCCGGGGCTCGAACCGCCGATCTGCCGACCTTGCGATCATTAGACGGCGGTTCGAGCCCCGGCTGGCCACATGTCGAAGTGTTGCCTTGGGCAAGACACTGAACCCCAAATTGCTCACAGTGAACGGGCCGGCGCCTTGCATGGTAGCTTGCTGCCATTGGTGTGTGAATGTGTGTGTGAATGGGTGAATGAGAGGCAGTTGTAAAGTGCTTTTAGTCCATTTACCACCACCCTAGAAATCTGAGGATGGAGTCATTGTGATGCATGGAATGTGTATTTATGTGATGTGTATTTATTTGATGTGACTGACTAGCTACAGTCTGATGAAGATAGCGTGAGCTGAAGCTCTCTCCTCCATCTGCCTCTGACATCAGCTGGCTGCGTTTGTGACACAAGCCTCTGGAGTGAGTAAGCTTATATCACTGTTTCCAAAAACACTAAATGTTCTTTTGAGAGGTTTGAGTTCTTAACTGATATTTCAGCTGTCCGCACCGCCCCAAAGATAAGGCTGTTGTTCATTAAACCCCATGTCTCTCTAAGCCAGTGAATGTGGGACCACGATCACACACACACACACACACACACACACACGCACACAGACACACACACATATTTGAAATATGTGTTTGCTTCATAAATTTCAGACTTGGTCAAATTAAAAATGCTGCCTGTCTGTGTTTAGTAACCGAAAACTACAGCAATGTTTTGGTGAGGGCTTGCTGCAGTCACGGAAAGCGTGTTACTGCGAGCGCGATACTGCCAAGAACTCTTGACTCATCTTTGTGTTCTCCAACTGATTCCCATGTTTTCTGGAATCTCAGGTCATTCCCTTTTTTTGAATCAAAACCAGTGGAACAATTTGACTTAACCCACTTAACCGTTGTCTGTCTCTAGTTACCTTGGTCTCAGGGATCCGTTGTGTCATCAGGCCCAACCCATGCACTGAACTTGTTGCAACAACGGTGCATATTTATGGAATTACTATTCTGTCCTCTTCTATCCTCTTTTCATACTGCCCCCCCCCCCCCCCCCCCCCCGCCCTTCACCCTACGCTCTCCTGCACTGCTTTCGCCCCCCTTTCAGAGGCTGAAGCCTCAACCTGATGTGCCTGGTTGGTAAGACCTTGTAAGTCCACCGTCGCCTCGTCCCGGGTCTCTCTCAGTCCCTACAAAAGAACACTGTCTTTTCCGATTAAAGGGAGAAACGCTATTGTCCAGGCGAGAACATGGCTGAGTGTGTAAAAAAGTGTGTTTGTGTGTGTGTGTGTGTGTGTGTGTGTGTGTGTGTGTGTGTGTGACGGAGAGAGAAAGAGACGAGGCGGGGCGAGAGAGTGAGAGCAGCAGATTCTACCCTGCTGTTCATTAAGTTCTGGCCTAATTGAGCTGTCAGCCGACAGGATCAAAACAAAACCCTAGCCAACCACCTCTGACCTGCATCACCCCCCCATCCCCCCCCCCCCCTCCAATCCACTCTAGAGTAGTTAGTGTAGTCTCAATACAATACAAGCTTCTTTATTGGCATGACAAATATACATTCTTGTTGCTAGAGCATGTACAGTATGCCATTCAACAGGACAGTAAACAAAGACAACAATGCAACTCTGTGATATTCCTTCCCTTTTATATCGGCGCTGGCTTCTGGGGGACCAACCCGCCTCCTCACCCCCGCTTTGTTTATTTACGGTATGTGCTGTCCTAGATAATTAGTCACAGAGGGGAGGGGTGGGGTGGAGGGGGGCGGAGTGCGCGTGTGAACAGGACGGAGAGTCACGCTACGGGATATAAATGTGCTAAGCATCCCCCCCGCCCGCCACCCCCAAGGTACCCTCAGTACTGGGCTAGAACAAATATTTGTGTTTCTCTCTGATCCCCCAATGACTGGAGTTGATAACCTCTGCTTTCTATCATCTACTACTTGTACAAAGTACCTAGCACAGTTCCATCAAACTCCAGGGGTAGTGCATCTCGTTGCTGTCGAATGAACACTTGAACAATAACAAGGGCCTATATACGCAGAAGCTATGACTGTGAATCCGCCCGACTGACTGTGTTTAGAACCCAAACAACTATGAGCTGAGAGAATCTCCTGCACGCTATAACGCTATAAGCCCAGCCCACTGTAGGCTTTAGCTCAATGGGCTAAAACAGTCTCGGTTTCAGTAAGAGACTGAGTTTCCGTATCGGTCAATCACATGTAGTCACATAAAGCTTGGCAGTTTACCATAAGGATATACAGTCATTAGACATGCGAAGAAAAACAATCACATCAGCAACTGACAATAGAGTTATAAAAAAACAGATGAGAAGTGAATGAGTCAAGCACTACGGTATGGAGAGTGCTCTGCTGCGGGGACCTATGGCAGCCAGGGAGTGTGTGTGCGTGTGTGTGCGTGTGTGTGCGCGTGTGTGTGGGAGCCTGGGGGCGGGTGGTCTTAGAGTTTCCCCTCCAGCATGATGTTTTTTATGTCGTCCGGGCCGTTGACGGGGAACACGGTGTGGGAGGTGTTCCGTCGCTCCATCAGGGTGGCCACGGCCTCGCCCAGGTCCAGGTGATTCAGGAAGCCTGGAGCCATGCGCTCTGGTGGGGACACGCCTGCGTTGATCTTCACCTGGGAGAAAGACCACGTCATGTTGATTCATATTTCAACTACATGCAGCTAAATCAGGGGTACACTGAAGACAGGACGACGAGCCACTTTGCTCCCGACTCTGCCCCGGCTGGTAATGTTTCCTCTCTCTTCCCTCACGGCTACTTTTCTCTCAGGATTGCATTTATTTTCAATCTTAAATGAACTTTAAATAAAGTTTTTGATTTGAATAAAGTTTGATTTTATGCTACTATAGATAAAGGCGAATAGAATGAAGTAGAAGCCGCACACTCTAGTTCCAGATGCGAAAGTGTCGATTTTAATTGACGACGGTTTCGGCCGCAGCCTTTGTCAAGTCTTACAAACAACATAGTGCATGACAGCCATGAAATAGACTAGGTAGGCTAGATTGAATAGGTAACACCTGTGAGGACACACCTACTGTACGTGAGATTACAATTACGTCATAAATCTATGAAAAAACAATCCAAACTATAGATGAAGGCCTCACCTGGTTGAGTTTGCAGGGCACCTCTGGGTATTCCTCTCGTAGCACCTGGCAGAAGGCCAAGGCGCTGGCAGCGCCCACCGTCAGGAACCCTGTACCAGGCATCAGGAGCTTCTCGCCAGCGCCACCTGTAGCACAGCACACGTCACTGTGAAGGGGGAGCTGTTCTGCCCTCCTATATTGACAGCTCCTAATGTAAATACTGTGGTTGGAGAGTAAAAGCAGAGGTCAGGGAATAGCTTGTTCTCCTGTCCTGTTGTGAGTTTCTCGTCGTGAGTTGTGAGTATCATTGTTTGAATGACCAGTGGTCATCTCTCTATGTCTCTCTCTCTCTCTCTATTCTCTCTATTCTCTCTATTAGAACGTAACATTTTATATGAAGTATTTTCCTTGTAATATTTGTACACAGTACACAGTATTATTAACAACCTAATTTGATTAATTCTATTTGACAATTCTTGCACTAAATAATAACCCCCAAGTCACACTCATTTGGGAATGAACAGAATCAGGAGTTGTCAAGTGGAGCAGAGAGTTGTTCCTCATGTTTAGGATAACATACACTGCACACTATCAACTGTTTTCTCTCTGTCAAATATTGGCAAATATATCAGGCTGATCAGGTTCTGAGGGACTCTCATGTACAGTAGGGCCAGGTGTAGCAGACTCACCTGTAATAAAGGTGTAGGTACAGTTGGAGTCGTCTCTAACCAGGGGGAAGAAGGCCTTCCATGATACAAAGGTGCTGAAGAGCAGTGTGTCAATCACCTGAGGGTGGAGAAAGAGAAAGGTTGAAATAGCAACAAATAACAAATAACTAATTCCACTGTGGTCATTAAACGATTCATCATTCATTCATTAGACTGACAAGCGTGATAAGAGGTAAAAAAAAAAAAAAGAGAAGAGAGGAATAAAGAGGTGAAAAGACAAACACACATACCACACACACACACACACACTCACACACACACACACACACCCCACACACACACACACACACACACACCACACACACACACACACACACACACTACAGTGGGATATAAAACACACGGCCAGCCACAGTGATGACGTGCCCCTGCAGTTTTGGGGTGGAGCAGTCGTGAAGTCGGAATGAGCCATGGCTGTGTAGCAGATCAAAGTGGAACTGACTGACAGTTGGACAGGTTGGATTGAAAAACAAATAAAATCAAGATGGCAGAAACGATAGCAGCAGCAGCAGCAGTGGCGGGGTGTGACTAGTTAGTTTGAGGGTTGGCTCACCCAGCTCAATTCTTTCAGGGACTGGGTGTGTGGGGGCCCACCCTGCCACCAGCTGAAGCCCAAAGATGACACAATGTCTGTCACCTTCCCAACAGACTTCAACACGGCCTGTTTGGCCTCCTCCGCCCCCTCCTCTGTACCTGAGAGAGAGCAAGGAGAGCCAATCAGAGTCACTCTGGGAGCCGGGTTGTTATCAGATGATAACAATGGATTTCATTCATTGCAGAATAACACCGGTATGACTAGTATGCGGTGGTATACTAAATTAAAAATAACAACGCTTCTTACCGACATTCCCCACTAGGGTGGTGAGGTTGTCCCTGGTGGCAGGAGAGACAAAGCCCTTCAGCCTCTCCAATCTGCTGTTGTCTCTGGAGATGACAGCCACCTTGAACCCTTCACACATTGGGGACATACAGAATAATACACATTTTAGTAACACATTTGCTATTTATTTTTCATAGAGATAAACCACTTACTGTCCACAGTAACAATGAATGACACCACCCCTGTCACTGACAAGTGTGACTGACAGATGGTGAACTTTGAAGCAGGAGATCTGACAGGAGATGTCTGGCTTATTGATAACTGTGGTTCATATGGGGTATCATCATGGACAACAAGACACAACATGAAACTTCAAGAGGCTAACTTGACTTATTGGTCATTTGAAGAATAACGATATATGGCCTATAATATGGATGCATAACGGTTATGGATTAGTGTTGTGGATTTACAGACTTTACAGAACAAAACTAATTAGGCTAAAATAAACTCTAATAGACTAAATTGACCAATTACTCCTCTCCACTAAATGATCTAATGTGCCACACTGTTGTGAAATTTCGATCCAAAGTAAAGCCACCACATGTTCATATAGCCTAAATCATCACATAGAAAGGAGGGTAACATAGAAAGGAGGGTAACATAGAAAGGAGGGTAACATAGAAAGGAGAGGGGAATGTGTTACGGAAGAGAGCATATTTTACCGCTACTTTTAAAGCAGGTTTAGTTCGAAAATAGTATATATGTTAAATGCTTGCTGGATTTCGAAAGCTCTGAGTGATATCATGTTTCTTTTTGCATTTAAGAGATTTACACAAAGGATGCTTGTGCGTAAAGAGACGCACTAAGACGCCTAAGTTTGGTACGCAGAACCCATCGCTTTCAATGTATCTTCATCAATTTCCAGTTAAATTAATTACTTTCCCGCATCAATTATCCAACATCATATCATATAGGCTTATAATGAGGGGCAGAGATATCATTGCCCCTAGGACCGGTGC
>NC_137684.1:24650280-24685280 GCF_963989245.1 Nansenia antarctica | reverse complement strand
ATTTGTTACAAAAAAAAAAGTAATAGGCTAGGTGCATGATCTCACTACTTCCTGAAAGGCAACTGGTATGAACATATCCTGTCTCACTCTATTGGTTTAATTGATTAATCAGCTGTGCGGTAAACCGTTGGAACACACAGTGCACAGCTGATTAATCAATTAAACCAATAGAGTGAGACAGGATTATGTTCATACCAGTTGCCTTTCAGGAAGTAGTGAGATCGTGCACCTAGCCTATTGTAGGGTCCAGTTGCAGAGAGAGGTGCTGATACCAAGGTCATTGAGTTGGGTGACCAGCTTGGAGGGGTTGATGGTGTTCAATTCTGAGCTGAAGTCAAGGAACAGCATCCTTGCGTAGGTGTTGCTTGTATCTAGGTGGATCAGGGTGGAGTGAAGTGCCGTGGAGATGGTGTCCATTGACCTGTTCTTGTGGTAGGTAGGTGAACTGGTGGAGGTCTTGTGTGGGGGTAGGTGAGTTTTAAGGTGGGGGCAGCCCAGGACCAACCTCTCGAAGCACTTCATAATGATGGGGGTTAGTGCAACGGGGCGGAGGTCATTCAGGCCCGCTGCAGCAGAGTTCTTTGGCACTGGCATGACGGTTGTTGACTTGACGCAAGTGGGGACAACTGCTTGGGTCAGTGACAGACAGGTTAAACATGTCAGTGAATGGGCGCTTGGAGGGGCGTGAAGCGGTGTCGACCATGTAACCGCAGGGTTGCTGGTTCGATTCCGTCCGTGGACATATCCTTCATGTCATCCCTTCTCTCTCTCTCACCCACCCTTCCTGTCTCTATCGCAATAAAAATAAAAATATGAGTGGGACTGCCCCCACTCAGAAAACAATATCAAAAAATGTAAAATATGTCAGTGAAAACGTCGGCCAGTTGTGCAGCGCACGCCCTGAGCACACGGCCAGGAATGCTGTTATGGAGTTAATCTTGAGCCAAATTAAATGGCTGTGGTTCAGTTCTATCTACCAGTGGTATCTTAGTGTGGGTGAGGCTCACTGGAGTCGGGTCAGAAATGGATCTATGGTTAGTTAGTTAGTGCTCTACGTTTCACCCTCAATGCACCACGGACCCACAGAATGATGTAGCAGTAGCACCCTCTGGTGGTACTCAGCTGTAAGTGTAGGAGTGTGTTCTATTCAAGTGGTGTCAATGAATCGTACTGGTAATGTCCATGATGATTAAATCCAACTGGGAAATAAGAAAAGACAAGGAATACAATAGATTGAATACAACACAAGGACATTTACTACTGAATCATTTTAGATCTTCCTGGAGGTCTTCTTAAACAGTTTGAACAGAGTAGTAACACACTCTCACTCCCACCAGAGAAAAGTTTTGTAACATTCTAAATAAAATCTAATCCGTGTCGGTGACCTTCTCATCCAGGGTCATCCAGGGTGACCTTCTCATCCAGGGTCTTCATCTTGGCACTACTCGTCTCTTCCTCTTAGCCTTCAAGAAAACACACATGATAAGATCCAGTCACATCAACACAATAACACATTCACCAAATCGTTTCCTTTTTTTTTTGTTCGGCATTGTCAAATTATATATATATATTATATATTTTTTTCAAATATGAAATCGCCCTTGGCTTGAACCGTAGAGAGTCGTCTTTTAGTTGAGTATAAAACACGTGTTACAGAACAGTGATGGCTTTTGAACGGCACAACTGTATACAATCAATGGAGTGACTGTCTGGTGGGGTTAGATTAGAGGACTAATAAATTAAAAAGCCTTTTTTTATTTTCTGAATTTGTGTCTGTAATTTATTAAAATAGTATACTACCGTCGTATATCAGACCTTCCATCTATTGGTCCTAGAGTGCTAAGACATCCCACTAGGAGTGCGTTCGTAAATTTGCTCTCTGGGCGACGGAGTGCACAGTAAGTTCAACGTCACAGAGCAACCGAGTACTTTGATTGGACAAGAGTCATTCCACGAGTGCTGATCAGATTCCCAAAGCGAATTTACGAACGCACTCTACGACACCTATGTTGTTGGGGGGTGAGTGGACACGTGACAGTGTTTTACTTTTCTGAACTTTTGGGAGTTCAACAAATCACGCTTATGAATGTCATTAGCAGCACTCCGCATGTGATCGCAATGACTTAGGGAATACTTTACCCAAAAAGTTTTAAATGTTATCAACCTGGCTAGCTGGCTACATTGATAAAAACGCGAGCCAAGTCAGCCAAGCAGACATCTAGCTAGCTAACTAGCAAGCTAGGAGGAATATTCGGTCAGTGAGTATCTACTATCTATGTTCATAACAGGCAATTTCATTCCATGATAGCTTAGTAGCTTCATGAAAGAGACGTTTAGCTACTTGGATTTAACCTCAAACGTTGTTGCAAACATGTTGTTAATATGTAGTGTCAGCAAAAATACTGGCAATCGAGACTGAAACATTTGGCTGCGTTCGTAAATTCGCTCTGAGAGCGCCGGAGCACCCGCTCGGTTCAACGTCACAAAGGGACCAAGTCATTTGATTGGACAAGAGGCACAGCCGTGAGTGCTGATCAGATTTCCAGAGTGTGTTTAGGAACGCACCCATTATTTAGCAAGGCTAAAGCCTTAGCAATGACTTCTGCTCGATGACAACAGTGAGTCATTAGCTAAGCTGGTTTATTTTTTTGACACTTATGTTATGATATCTCCGGTCTACACGTGTGGTCGTGAACATGGGATTTCGCGTACGATTGCTAACTAGGCCTTGCTATTATTATTGCAATTTTTTTTCTTTGATAAACAATGATACTATCTATGAGCATGTCAGGCCACTTTCACTTTCAGTACATTTCGTGACGTTAGAATTATAAGGTTCTATCTCCATCTTTGTCAAAATTGAGTTTTTTACATAATCTGATCCATTAGGTGTTTATTAATGCCTGTGTGGTGTTATTTTTAAAATGTTGACATTTTTTAGTTAGTAATTCATAAAATACAAAGGTTCCATCTCACAGAACATAATGTAATGTAAAAACTTTGACGCTCAATATCTCTGAACTACCCTAAACGGAGATAGAACCGTATCATTCTAAACGGAGATAGAACCTTATCATTCTAAACGGAGATAGAACCTTATCATTCTAAGCTCACGACTTCTCGTAAACATGGTTCTTCCCACTTTTCACCACAATATCAATATCATAAATTCTAGACAACGCCCATTCCACAGATTGCATCCATAACATTGTAATGTTGCTATATTGCCATTGTTCCCTGCATGTAGCTGAGATGATGACCGCCCCGGGGAAGAACAGAGCCAGAGATCTGGTGGACTGCTACCGGACCAGTTTGGAGCACAGGATCGAACAGGGCGATTGGAACCTGGTGTGTCGAGATGAGGACCTGTGTAAGCAGGTGGAGGAGCTGCTGAGGGACAGCTGTGCCCAGGACGTACACTCCTCCCTGGGCCTGGATCCTCTGGGTCTGATGGAGGAGTCACTCAAGACGGTGCCACACGCCTTGGGCAGAGCCGGGTCTGGCCTGGAGCGGCTGGCCAGAGCGTTTGAAGTGCTGGAACTGGCAGCCCTCAACCTATACCTCTGTCCCTGGAGGAAAGAGTACAGAGTGGTGAAGGTATGCTAATTTAATGTACTAGATATGGGGATGTTTGGTAGCCTAGATCCAGATCTGTATCGGCTTGAGCGAACTCCTATGACTAGGTTCATATCCGACAGCAATAGCTTGTTGTCATGGTTAGAGTTAGGGTTGTGGAGCTGGCTAAACTACATACAGATTGTGAGCCAGGCAAGGATGTTGTTGGCTATCAGTGTGTATAGTTTAATACCTATCTCAAATCAAAATGTGGAAAGGGTCTCTGTCCCGAAAATGTGTATTTGTATTGTTTACATTACAACTACTACAATTACACTAACAATACTTTTCCCCTCCCACTTTATCTTCTGTCTCTCTTTCTCCCTACCTCCCTCTTTATCTTCCCCCTATCTCTCTCTTTCATTCCCTCCCCCATCCCTCTCTGTTTCTCTCTAATCCAGATGTTCTCGGGCATGTTCACCCACTACGTCAAGCCTGCGCTCTCCATGCAGCAGGTGCTGGAACTGTTTGGGTTGCTAGGATACCACGCCACGGAGACAAGACGGTGCGAGGAGCTTCTCCTTCGCTCCCCGGCCGTCCCGGTAGACACTCTCCTCCGCCTGTCCTGCGCCTTCTTCGCCGCACGCTGCGAATGTCAACTCCTCCTGGCCAATCCGGGGAAGCGTGCCAGGGGAGGGTCGGAGTGGGAGCTGAGCCTGACCCAGGAGAGGCTGAAGGGTCACAGCCTGCAGGTATCCCTGGAGAACACCAAGAAGAGGTTGGAAACCATGGCGCCACTGAAAGAGGAACTACTGGAGTTGTCTACCGCGGAGTTAGACCTGGATCTGTATACAGCAGAGGCCCTGGAGTGTAAGGACGCACAGAGAGAGTCAGGGTTTAACACGTCACCACCGACTATCGCAAGGGGCTCTAATGGTGTTTCGACACCAAGAGAGACTGTATGTGTCTCTACACTGAACTGCCAGTTGACCAAGACTGCATTGACCCCATTAGTGCCTACCGTAAACAGCCCACCTTACAAGCAAAGGGAAAGTCCATACGAGGAGCTGTGCAAGTCGGCGTCAGACAGGATGGAGTCACTCTCACTCACGTCCCAAGCGTGTGGAGATGGCAGGGAGAACGTGTCTGCTCAGAAATGCAGCTGCATCAAGTCCCACAATCGGTACATCCAACACTGCAAGGACTGCAACACCCTACATAGCGTGAGCTGTGCCTGTTTGTATAAGTGCCAAGAGGAGAGGCATGAGATCTGTGACCTGGTCGAATCGGAGCACAGGGAGAGTAAAAGGTCATTACCGCCACAGCGAGGGAGTCCTAGAGAGGGAAGTGTGGCTCTGTCCCCTGCCCATGACGACCAGAGACAGTCCACTGGCCTGCACGATCAGTCTGATGGAAGAAGCGTCGCTACACCCCAGCCTGTTCCTTTACATGGCTGCTGTGACCCTGCCCACCCCGACCCTCGCATGGCCTGCTTGACCTGCAGGGCGTTTCACACCAGTGAATGCAGAGACGGGGTGCAGTGCTCGAGAAGCCGCCATGATATCCGTGAGTTGGGCGACTGCTCTGGTGGTCAGGCGTGCTCGAAGCCTCCACACATCCTGTGTCGGTACTGCATCGCTGAGTATTGTAAAGACTGTTGGTATAGAACACCACTTAACTGTGCTTGCGGCCAGCCCTTTGACCAGTCCACCACAGTTTGAATTTGAATTTACAAACTGTTTGAGTTGCACTTTAGCAATGGACCTATCGCTAAGCCACGCCCCAAAATAGAAATTGTCCAATCATATCACAGCAAACTCCTGCCACTGTAAGTCATGGAATGTCATTTAGTCACTGTCAGTGAAGCGTTGTAGTTTTCAAAGGGGGCGTGGCTTAGCGATAGATCTATTGGCAAAAGCACTGTGCCTTTAAACAAGGCCTAAAAGGCTCATTGGAATGAAGAAATGCACCACATTGATAATAATAATGGCAATCACCCACATGTTGCCTTTACGATTCATAATTAGCCTTTTAAGAACTCATATATTTTTCTATTTGGGTTTCAGTGTGGAACTGTCAGTTATTCTTTATGTAGCCTTATTTCCTTGACTATTTAGTCAACTGCCATTAAACATTGAGATACGGACACATACTTGTACTTAAGTTAGACGTTTGTTTGTTTGAGACAATACTGTATGATGGGGGTTGTTAATTTAGTATGTTTGTTTTCATTAGTTCTGGATTTCAATAAAAAGTTGGGATTTGAAAATGGGAACATGCGTCTGTCTCTTATTGAATGCTACTCTAGACATTGATGTATTATTATTGTATTGATTTGTTAGGATATATATTTTTCAAAGGTCCTATTGTTCATTTGTCTAGCACCAGCTGCTTAGTTATGATGTTACATATCTTATCAGTTTTCCTGTTTTAATATGCACTTATCAGTATTGTATCCTAAGAGCACATACGACCCATTGTAAGCTACTGTCTGGGAAAGCATCTGATGGCCCTGAAGCCAGGTGCAGCAGGATACGCCTTTCCGTTCTCACGTCAAACACAAGACAACACTCATTTCATAGTTTTAAAACATTCTAATCAAAGGGCATGGACTCTTACATCATAGTGGCCAAAAGGGGAAGGGCTCTGTGTTTTGTGAAAGTCTATGACGTATTGTAAACTGAAGAAGTAAACACCTTTCCTCTGAGATCGCCTCAGGGTTGGGTCCAGCTGCTGCAGCACTACTTTGTACTCTACGTGTGATCTTCAATAAACTTCCACTTGTGCAATAGAGCAAACATCTCCTATTTCTTGGAGCAGTCAATCAAAAGAACTGATTCTAACAGATTGCTGGGTGCAACACCATCATATAAAAGCTTATTTTTTACACCCTTCAGCTAGCGTATGATTCTGGTCATCTCTGGTGATAGATCAGTTTGTCAGTCATTTGTAAGCTCCTTTAGTTGTGTGGAAGTAGATGGCCTTTGCATTAAACAACGTGGCCAGAGAACTCTTTCTTCTAGACTTGCTTAAAATGACTGAATAAGCCGATTGTTGAGCGCAACAATCAGTTCATTCATTGATGGATAATAATAACCCATGCTATGTTCACAAATCAACTTGCAGGAATTCTACATAAACATTGGGGTGGCTGTGGCGCAGGAGGTAGAGGCGCCGTCTAATGATCGTCTAATTGTGCTTTGAGTTGCATTCATGTACGAAAGGCGCTATATAAATAAGTTTCACTTCACTTCACTAATGATCGTGAGATTGGCAGATCGGCGGTTCGAGCCCCGGCTGGCCACATGTCGAAGTGTCCTTGGGCAAGACACCGAATCCCAAATTGCTCCCAGTGAGCGGGCCGGCGCCTTGCATGGTAGCTTGGCCGCCATTGGTGTGTGAATGTGTGTGTGAATGGGTGAATGAGAGGCCGTTGTAAAGCGCTTTGGATAAAGGTGCTATATAAGTGCAGTCCGTTTACATCCATCATACAGTACAGTCAAGACAGGGAAAGTTGCATGCTCTATTACCCCAACCATTTAATTGCAATGAACCAACTTTTCAGCATTTGTTCTTGTTCTCCTGACAACATATTACTCAGAAAGTATACACCTATGTAGTCTATTTGTCACAGTCACGGTGCTGGGCTGGGGTAGTGTTCATGATCATTTTAAACCCTTTTACACGTCCTTCCATGGCTCCCTCGTACGTGACGGCTGATCAGAGGTGTGTGTGTGTTCAGAGGGCAGAATGTAGCAGGCATGTCTCGTAGCGCTGACAAGATTGTTCTTCGTCAGAGAGAACATGTATGCAAAGTCACTGAACAATCGGAGACATTCTATCCTCCTGAATAAGCCCCAGAGTAGGTTTGAAGCTTCTACTCGTTCTGGGCCTCCCAGTTGACATTGATGAAGGTGTTGCTGTCCATGCGGTCGATGTACAGGACTCCGTCTAGGTGGTCCATCTCGTGCTGCAGGATCCGTGCAGTCCAGCCGCTCACCTGCCAGGTCACAGGCTCTGCCTTCTCATTCAGGCCTGGGAAAGATAGATTAACACGTTAATGCGCATGTGCACGCACGCACACACAAACACACACCTACAGAACAGCGTAGTTTATTTGATTTCAAGAATGAGGCAGTTAGTCATCATTACAAATTTACTATTTCGTCTTTTTCAGACAGTAGTATTAGGGTTAACCCATCCCAACTAGCCATGTCATTTAAGTCATATAGCAGTTTTAAATGGACTAATTATACTTGTTTCATTATAAGAGGCTCTGGATAGACCCCTAATGACATTGTAGCAGGTGTGTGTAATGTATCTCACCTGAGATTTCCACAGAGACGTAGCGAGGGACCGTAGCGGAGAACCCTGAGATGCTCTCACAGCCCTCCTGGAACTGAACCGTGCGCCCGTCCAGCACACGCAGCTCAGGGTTGATAAAAACCCGCAGCGGCACAACAGTGAGTCCACGGGCCTCCTGCGCCGCCGGCGAGACGTCGTCCAACATACGCTCCGGAAACTCCAGCGCCAAGATACGTAGCGGCACTCCCACCTGAGGCGCGCTCAGTCCCACGCAGTCCAGCTTGCGCATCACCGTCACCATGTTACGGATCACCAGCTGCACCTCCGGACCCAGCACTGCCGCGGGGTCCACGGCCGCAGCCTGCACCCGCAGCACAGGGTCCCCCACCTGGCAGACGTGGGTGTACGGAGGACTGGGCGGGGGCTTGATCTTCCGTTTAAAGTACTGGAGGTAGGAGCGCACCTTGATGCTGGTAGAGTGGCACCTGGAGGCAGGAGAGAGAACGGGAGGGACGGGAGGGACGCCGGCCCGGCCATAGGAGACGCTGTGATGAGGAGCTTTGGATAGACACGACCTGTACGTCCTGGATAACTGCAGGGAAGTGCACAGCGTTCTGTTCATGGCTGTGTCTGGTCCTGGGGGGTCTGAGACTGGGTTTGGGTCTAACCCTACGAGCCACTGTCAGGTACACACCACACCTGCTGGAGACAAGACAAAAGGAACCGATCACATTCCAGTTTCTATTGTAAAGCGCTTTGAGTTGCATTCATGTACAAAAGGCGCTATATAAATAAAGTTTCACTTCACTTCACTTCACAGTTATGCAATGTAGAGGGGCATTTCAGGATGTGTTAGCTAGGCCTGTTATATCATGTTAACATACATTACTAAATCACATTTGATGACTAGTAGGCTACCCAGTTATTATCCAACACTTGCACTTTTATAATAGGTGTTTGAGTCTGGCTGAGTGCATGTTCACACAGCAAATTGGTGAAGGGCAAAGAGTGATATGAGGATGCACATGACAGCTGACACATTAAAACAATGCTTTACTGAAGGATGTCCACGTGCTCCTTCAACTGAAAGATAGCTGCAATAGCCAGGTCTCTGGCTTCGTCCACTCATCAAGGGGCCTGGGGGTGAATGATGGAAAGAGCCCTGACTGTCATCTAAGTCTTTCGTATCAGGCTAGTTTGTAGCTAGGTTAGCCAGCTCGTGACGTTAGAATTATAAGGTTCTATCTCCATTTTTGTCAAAATTTAGTTTTTTACATAATCTGATCCATTAGGTGTTTATTAATGCCTGTGTGGTGTTATTTTTAAAATATTGACATTTTTGAGTTAGTAATTCATAAAATACAAAGGTTCCATCTCACAAAACATAATGGAATATAAAAACTTTGACGCTCAATATCTCTGAACTACCCTAAACGGAGATAGAACCTTATCATTCTAAACGGAGATAGAACCTTATCATTCTAAACTCACGAGCTAGCTCTGCATGTACTTTCCTGCAATGACATTGGACCATGCATGCTGTGTATTAATATGACATAACATTACCTTGCAACGTGACACGACACGCTGTTACGTCAGCTGCAGTGGGGACAGTGAAGGCATACTTTCATAGAATTCGGATTTGAAGTGAATAAAACACAAGCATGACATTGTTGCCATGTAGTCTTCAATAACCTTTTACTATACAATTATATTACTTCCTGGTCAGATTCTTCAAGTCAAGTGAACTTTCAGAATAAAAGTCCTCCCCTGGAAGCAACGGTGCAGTTCCATTATGTTTTAATTTAGGACTTTTATTTTGACAACTCTTTCCTTTTGACCCAGAAGTGTTTGGCAGCGCAGTTTCGCTGAACAGGTTCTGACAACTTGTCTGTACATGTCCAGCTCGCCGGTCGGTGTACATATAGACGGCTCATTCGTTGTGACAACTGAACTGAACTGGAAACCGAAAGGTTTTTCTCTATTTATGAATGGAACAGAAATACTGACCGCAAGTAGCTGACCTGAGATCTGATCCTGATGCCGGACTGTAGCTGGGAACTTTGTCAGCATAAAACAAGTAAATTAGATGGAGTTTAGAGACTTTGAGCCATCAGAAATCGAAACTTTATCGAGCATCCCATCGCTGCCAATGTGGATCATAGAATATGCCTGGGCACATAGAAGGTTGGACATATTGGAAGGTACCGTATTGTTTTCCAATGTTTGAACATGTGATGTGTGTTTGTAAATGTGTGTTCTTTTTTTATTTTTAAAACGATTATTGTTCAGTGAATTTGTTGAATGTTTACATTTTTATATGATTACATTTTACAACATGGTCCTTGGTAGGCCTATAACAACAGGTTTGGGGGTAAATTCCATTTTAAATTAGACAGCTTAGAAAGTGATTTTTTTTATTTTATTATTTAACCTTTATTTAACCAGGCAAACATGTAAGAACAAATTCTGGGGGGGGGGGGAGGGAGACTATAGACAGTCCAAAGCACATCTCTTTGAAAATTAGTGATATTTCCCAATTGTTGTTCTAAATTAGTTTTTTTCGAATCATTTTTTTTCAGTCACCTGAGATTGAATGGGGTTGACCCAAAACCTGCAGACACAGATTCATTCATTTTAACTGTGATTCATGAATACAGTAGGCTACACAGCTTCTAATAGTGATGAAGGTCCTATGTGTTCTCTCTCTCTATGTTAGGTCTGAACCTTAGCCTGTGGCCAGAGGATAACCTGGGGTCTCTTACCCTAGAAGAGCCACAGAGATTGAGAGCGTTGGCTGCCCAGGCGTGGTCTATACTGAAGGCCAGGGACATCAAGCGCTTCGAGAGGGTGATGCAGTTTCTGGAGGTCACCTACAAACTACTGCCAAGACTGGTGGCCCCCATCAAACACATGAAAATCATCTTTGGCCTTAAGACCATGGTATGTGTGTGTGTGTGTGTGTGTGTGTGTGTGTGTGTGTGTGTGTGTGTGTGTGTGTGTGTGTGTGTGTGTGTGTCTGTGTGAGTGTGTGTGTCTGTGTGTCTGTGTGTCTGTGTGGGTGTCTGTCTGTCTACTCTATGTATAGTTGCAGTGATCGTGTGTGTGTGCCTGTGCGTGTGTGTGCCTGTGCGTGTGTGTGTTACTGGTGTTGATTAAGCTTTGTTACTGCAGGACAAAGTGAGCAGCTGTGATTGTTTGATGTTTCCAGATAGTAATGTGGATGCTTCGTGAGGACCAAGGCATTGTCAACACCGTCGACAAGACTCTGAAGTTTTTTCCAAGTAGATTACCTCAATACCATGAATGTGTAAGTATGCAGAGGGAGGCACTTAATATAAACTACAATGTCCCATTGATTAAAGAATTGTGCATAGTTATATACTGTAGGTGATTTGTTTTAAAATTGTCAAAGTAATAAACATTAATAAACTAAGAATTTGATTAGATTTTGTTGATGTGAATATATATATGTGCGAGTATTGA
Organism: Nansenia antarctica; assembly: GCF_963989245.1. Taxonomy (NCBI): domain Eukaryota; kingdom Metazoa; phylum Chordata; class Actinopteri; order Argentiniformes; family Microstomatidae; genus Nansenia; species Nansenia antarctica. The sequence goes on along the minus strand of NC_137684.1, from coordinate 24,673,934 downwards.
AAGCCTTTATGATTTTGAATATAATTACTGGAACTAAAAATTAATTGGACCCCTATACTTTCTTTTATTTATCTTTTGTTTCTTTTTATTATTACCACTCGATCTTTTCAGTTTGTAAAGCGTCTTTGAGTGTCCAGAAAAGCGCTATATAAGTCTAATTTATTATTATTATTATTATTATTATTATAAGCATTTGATTAGATTTCGTTGATATGAATATCCCCAGTTCTGAAAGGTCCAGGCTCTAAACATCCTCATTCTGCTCCTCGTGTTCTCCCATTCAGAGCCGACGAGAGATGTACTTGATGAGGAAGAACCATCAGGACTTCAAGTCCCTGGCCCAGACCCTGGCGATGAACAAGGCCAAGCGTAAAGCCTATATCAAAGTAAACCAAATCCCATCATGCTCCTTCAGTTACTTCATTTGAGCCACAGTTATGGCTCGATTTAGTTGACTATGGCTGGATTGCTGTAGGAGTGAAGAGAATGTGAATGAGGCAACAGATGCACAGGGGTTCTCTGGATGCTGGGATGATAAGGGGCTGGGTAGGTGTCGCGTTGCGCCAGTAGGGGGTGCTGTGTAACCAACCTTTGGTTCCAGAAGACGGGATAATCAGAGAACCTTCATGTCTATGGTATAATTCGTCTATGTTCGCCACTTCTCCGCCCGAAAATCTAGGTGTAATTGCAGTATACAGAGTAGATTGTCCTACACAGACACTACACATTTATTTAATTAATTAATTAGACCCCTATACTTTCTTTTATTTCTTTTTTGTTTCTTTTTATTATTACTACTCGATCTTTTCAGTTTGTAAAGCGTCTTTGAGTGTCTAGAAAAGCGCTATATAAGTCTAATGTATTATTATTTTTAAAAATGTATTATTATTATTATCATGGAGAAGGTACTTACTGACACAGGGTGAGATAAATTATACTTTTAGTGAATCTGAGATCTGTGGTTGACAGTAACGTTCTACCTCCAGCGAGGTATATTATGTTACGTTAGGGTTATGAGAATGCATTCAGTTTACTATAAGGTAATGGGGGGGAAAGTATTTCATCCAGGTATAAGAATGTGAATGTATTCATTGTCTTGCAGGATCTGATGGAGGATCAGTATGGTGAATGCTACGCCCAGAAACTGGAGGATAGGCTGCTGAATTATCTTCAGGAGCTGGAGGCAGTGTTGCCAAGTGACACATACATTGATCAGGTGTGTGTGAGTGTGTGAGTGAGTGAGTGAGTGAGTGAGTGAGTGAGTGAGTGAGTGAGTGTGTGTGTGTGTGTGTGTGAGTGTGAGTGTGAGTGTGAGTGTGAGTGTGAGTGTGAGTGTGAGTGTGAGTGTGAGTGTGAGTGTGTGAGTGTGAGTGTGAGTGTGAGTGTGAGTGTGAGTGTGTGTGTGTGTGTGTGTGTGTGTGTGAGTGTGAGTGTGAGTGTGAGTGTGAGTGTGAGTGTGAGTGTGAGTGTGAGTGTGTGTGTGTGTGTGTGAGTGTGAGTGTGAGTGTGAGTGTGAGTGTGAGTGTGAGTGTGAGTGTGAGTGTGTGTGTGTGTGTGAGTGTGAGTGTGAGTGTGAGTGTGAGTGTGAGTGTGAGTGTGAGTGTGAGTGTGAGTGTGAATGGAAGTTCAATAAGCGGTCAAGACATCTATTCACAGGACCAATTCACCAAGTGTTTATTGGTGTTGTTAAATTGTTAATTTAAACTTTAAACCACCTGTGATTCAAATTCCTTCCAGAACTAAACATTTAAAATGGAAGTTAAAAAAAGTTACAAAAAAGATTTCTTATACAATACAGGATAATACAGTGAGTGAGTGTTCATATGAATGTGTCTGTGATCTATGAATGAATGAATGAATGAATGAATGAATTTTATTTTTATTTTTAACTAATAACGAAAAGTACAGGTATCGCTGTTTGAAAGGGAGTAAGATGAAGCCTAAGCTTATCATGTCCTACCCCTATTCTGTGATTCTGTGTAGCTGTTGAGGCAGGAGCATCCCAGGTCCCACGAGGAGGAGCTGCTGTGCAGATTTATAACCCGTTACCCGACCTCCACTCCAACGTCTCTGAAGAGGCTGCTACTCTGTGGTAAGAACCAGTCAGCATATGAAACGAGAACCCAAAGAAAAATGAATGAATGAAGCCACACACTCTTGGTCCAATGCCATGATGATTTATTTGACTAAACGTTGTCAGGTTTCATCCTTTTCCTCTCTCTGTTTTTGGAGTAGATGAAGAAAAAGGGTATGAGATCAGAAAAAAAGATTCAAAGCAGTTGCTAATTAACGGTAAATACAAGTAAATTACTTTTGGCTAAACAGTCCACAGGCACACTTTGTTAACCATGGGATGAAACAGTCCACGTCTTATTTACCATTAACTACCAGTCTCCAAAAATCAGCACAGTGACACAGTGTGCCACTTTTCACTGACATCTGATATGATTTATGAGATACTGTATACACAGTGTCTAGAACACCACCAGGGACCTAAACCGTCTCTCTTTTGACTTTTATAGCTACATCGACTTCAAAGTGCAGTGCCAGTGTCGGAGCCCAGAAAGAGAGAGGTACAGGCGCTGTGGAGATGGGCGAAGGACACCGGGGTGAGACACCTGGGCCGACCAAGAAGAGAGTGTTCGTGGAGAGGCTGCCACAGCCGAAAAGTACAAGTCCCCTCCGGACCCTGACCACCTGCCTGGGTAACAGAGTGGAGAGATGTCCCTCGTTGGGGCTGGGGTCACTCCACGTGTGTGTGGAGGAGGAGCAGCAGGGGATGGAGCTACAGGTGGTTACTGTGGAAGCGGAGTCCGGGGGGGGCGTGGACGACGACAGTCCGATTCTCCTGGAGGACGAAGACTCGGATGGGACGGAGCGAGGCGGGACAGAGGAGGAGGCAGAGGGAGAGGGGATGGAGGAGGTGCAGGAGGTGGAGGAGGTGCAGGAGGTGCAGGAGGTGGAGGAGAAGGACGCGGATGGAAAGGAGAGATGCTGTGGCAGGGCAGCCGTGGGGACGGAGGGGATGAGGAAGGATGAGAAGGCCGACGTGGATGAGGAGGGCGCTGATGCGGAGGAAAGGAGTCGAAGAGGCAGGCCAGAGGAGGAGGTAGAAGAAGAAGAGGGGTCGGACCTGGAGGTGATAGATGAGGAGGCGAGGGACAGGCAAAAATGTGGTGCCGTGCAGGACGTTTCCCGCCTGCAGCTGTGCTCCAGACACCAGAAGTGGGTGAGGAGTATTCTGCAGGAGTGTTCTGAGGAGTTGGTTCAGACTGGCGATGATGACCCTGCTGTCCCTCAGGGGTCCCCCTCCACCCCGTCATCACTAGACCTGACCCCCTCCCTCCCCCTCTGTCCCCCCCATAATCTTACGCCTGACACGAAGACCCCCTCCCTCCCCCTCTGTCCCCCACATCTACCGCCACACACACAGACCCCATCCCCATCCCATTCCATCTGTCTCCCCCAACATCAACCTCCACCCATACACGCTTACACCCCCTCTCAGATCCCCACCCGCAGTCCACCAGTGGCTCTGTCTCAGTCCCCTCAGCCAATGGCTCTACCCCAGCAGACCACCTCCAGTCCCAGGCCCCTGTCTGTGCAGGCCGTGGGGACACCAGACAGGCCCGAGGTAGGGAGAAGGACCCACAGGGTCCAAGCGAGGATGTCTGTGGAGACTCAAGCCCTTCTACTCCGGTCTAGGCTTCTACAGCCACACGTGTTACTGAGAAAACTGACTCCACAAGAGTGTGACAGTGTGACAGAGTCAAGATCGACCAGACATCTGCAGTCTGGGGAACAGGACAGTGAAGAGGAAGAGGAGGAGGAGGAAGAGGAGGAGGAGGAAGAGGAGGAGGAGGAGGAGGAGAGGGAGAGCCAAAGCTCAGTGTATTCTCATTTTGACCTGAACACACTCTATTCTAGTTCTGACTCTAGCTCTGATGAAGAACCAGGCTCTGAATACCTTCCACCTGGGTACTACTGAATAGCACTCATTCAGTTTCATATGTCAGTATTACAGCACAGTATTCAATAGGCACAGTTCAAACAGGTTACAGTATGTATAACCCTTTGTATACCATGACAAAGGTTCTGACTGGATTTCTGACTACGACCTGCATGGCTACACAAGCCTGAGGGCAGGCATATATCTGGGATGGGTTGGGATTGGGCTGATGACTACTATACAAATGCTATGCTGTCTATCAGTTGTTCTGTAGAGGTCATCGTTTTCCCACATGTACCGTAACATATGTGTATTCCTCTCTTCCACAAATACCCTCAGAGAAGACAGTTGTTGAAGGCCTCTATGCAGCACGCCATTACAGGATAATGGGACAACTGAGCAGGAGTTTAGACTGGAGGTTACAATACATGATACACGGCTTATGTGAAATTCCCTACCTGAAGTGTGCACTTGCTTACTTCCCTGATTCCCTGGAATTGTCATTAGACTTAAATGCAATCAAATGCTTGGGGGTTGCAGTTGATTTAGGAGGGCAGCCAGGGATGCCTGTGAGTCCCCCAGGCGGAGGGATAGGATGATATCAACGTGATAGCTGAGTCATGGCATAGTACACGTACAGGAGCTGCCGGATTTCGCTGGAATTCAAAGGTCATTTTTGGAAACGAGAGCTGTTGGTCACATTGGTCACATGCTTGGTCAGGGGTAGAACACTGACCTGAGGATGAAAAGGGTCCGCTAGTAGGGCCCACACGTTTCAGGGTTAGGGCCCTTTTAACTGATGGTCATAACAACATGTTTCAAAATAAGTTTGTTATGTAGAAGTTTGTTATGTAGAATGTTGGGTCTGAGGCAGTCTGTTGGTCAACAGACGGGCACAGAGTGGGACAGAGTGACAGGGCTTCGGGCCAGGTGATAAGGGTCTGGTAGGGGTACAAAGTTATTTATTTATTTAGACAAAAAAGTGATCTGTTCTGTAAATGTTTCAGGACAGATTGGCTCTCTTTTTATCAGTATATTGCATCATAGATGCAAGGTCAACAGAATCATTTAGAAAACAACAGTTTGTCTACCTCTCTCTCCACGGTGCAATGGATCAACGTTAATATAGCCTAGATGTTAATGTGTAATTTATAAATTAATTTGGCCATTTAGCAGACGCTTTTATCCAAAGCGACTTACAATTACGAATTACAGGGACATTCCCCCTGGAGTAACTGAGGGCTAAGTGCCTTACCCAAGGGCACACTAGTAGTGGTGTGGCTTCAGGCGGGATTTGAACTCACATCCTTCCGATCACAAGTCCAACTCACTATCCACTAGACCACCACTACTACTAATGTGTGAATGACCACTGTCACCATGAACACATACTCATCAGGTGAAATACATGATTGCTCTTGATAATAAGACATGACGAGTAACTGTTATTTATGTAGCCTATAGCTTATTACTATTGTATTTGCCTTATTCCTTATTTATCAAGAAAGTCCACCATATTTAAAATCTATAAATATGTCTTACCCCCATCATCAGCATTTTGTATCCGTCCATTTTACGAAATAAATTGCCTATCACTGATATTAAAACCTTTTCCAACCTAAAAAGTGTATATTAAAGTATTTGTTTTTTTTTCCCATGCACGCATTCTAACATTGCTTTCTGTTTCATACTCATTCGACTTTTTAGAGGCCTAGGCTACAGCTATTATCTTAAATCCCCTATCATAATGACAATGTCACTTAGATTGGATTGCAAAATGACTCGACGCACCGGCCACTGGAAGCTCACAGTAAAACTTTCAACATCAGGAAGGTCCCTATATGCATCAAGCAAACATTGGGACACATACCTCTCAAGGTAATGACGTGGTGCCTGCAGGTATGTGCCCTCTCTGTCTCTCTCAAACCCAACTTCTACATAACAAATATTAATATTTATACTAATATTTATTATTTATTAATATGTATACTAATATTTATTATTTATTACTATAAATATTAGACATTAGTAAAACACTTTTTGTTAAATTAACAAAACGTGTTTTGTTTAGGTCTAGGTCTTAATGCAATTGTGCAGCCCCCCGCGGGACGCGCCCGTCACCTCTGCGCATTTACGCGCGAGGACAAGCAGGGGTCTCAGTGATCTCCCCTCTAGCGCAATGCCTTTGTCTGCTGAAAGGGTTAAACGATACAGTGTAACCCAAACCTTGACTTGAGGTGTTTTATACAATCTGAATTATGTAACGGGGGTGTACGGCACAACCCTCAGTCTCCACCAATGAAAATATGGGCAGGGTTCAACACCCATTTTCGGGGGGCTTGCTATAAAGCCTCTTTATAACGGACTTTAGCAGTCTATGTTCATATACAGTATTTGACTTGAATTCCTGCATTTGGAGTGTGACATTCTTTTAAGATTGTAAAGGTATTTATAAGGCCTATTATTACCTAGATATTCATGAATTTATTTCAATCTATTTCTAATTAGAAATGTGACTTTTCTTTAGTAAAGAAAATATCCATCTTATTTACTGGTAATGTGAGCTATAGATTCAAAAGTTACTGTTCTTGTTTACTAAAGGTAGCTTGCATGTTCAGAATTACGCAGACACCAACTATTTTATATTTTTTTCCAGGGAGATGCCAATGTAAGATGCCTATTGTTTTATGAAGATACCAGAATATATATTTAATTTAAATGTTCTGCATTGGATCCCTTTGATTTTTCTTTTATCTTTTTTTTTTTTCTTTGATTTTTCTTTTATCTTTTTTTTTAATCTAGCTCAGAGCCGACTTGACTTATAGAATGGGAATTTGGATTATTTTATTTTTTTATTTTTATAAGGGTAGAAATGGAAAATGAACATCGTATGTTCTGAGATTTCTAGGCATTGACAAGTTGATGAACTAGTCCGATCGACAGAGGGCTCTGCTCACCAGGTGCTCAACGCCGAGTTGCATTTCTATTCACATGCGTGCGTGTTTGAGCTCAATGACTTCTCACTGTCCATCTGTGGAGTTTGTATTCAACATGTCGGGGTTTTCTCTGTTCAGATCTTTTTGTCGACCAAATCATATTTTCTTTTTTTCTTGATAAGATATTTTTCAGTTGTCAGTTGTTTATTACTGTTGTGTATAATATAATAATCAAGTTATTTACTATCATGATGTAGGCCTACTGTATGATATTATTGTGCTACAATTCAGGAACAATTTTCTTTTTTTTCTCTTCTTTTTTTGTCATCAAATTTCTCGCCTTCAGCAATTAGTTAGTCTACAACATGGAGAATAATAAACCCTATGTGATCCAAATGAATGGGAATGGTGTCAATGGAAAAGGTGTCAATGGAAAAACTGCCAACGGGAACGCCGTCAATGGGAAAGGAATCAACGGGAACGGTGTCCATCATCACGTCAACGTCAAGGGAAGTATTCATTCCGCCAAACCGCGGAGCCGCAGACAGCGATGGGACATCGGCCCGTCGGAGATGGCCAACAACACCTTGAACCCCATCCGTGCCATCGTAGACGGGATGAAGCTCACACCCAACCCAGACAAGCCTATGATCGCTCTCTCCATAGGTGAGTCCTGGCGCCTTGGTTTCTGCTGATAAGTATTATGTTAAGTGTGTTCTTGTAGGGCAATATCAGGCTACCCCTCAGGTTGTTGCGTATGCATGCATTCCTTGATTATTCTGGAATCCCACTACCCCAGCGCCCAGCCCAGACCCTATGTAATCTCTCCTTGTTGCCTTTCATGTCTTCTATGACAGACAGACCACATCCTTTTTCTTCTACCCTTGCCTTCTCTCTCTCTATCTCTTACAACTTACTTCTCTCTGTTGTTCTTCCCCTGCCCCCTCCTCTCATGTAACCCTCATGTGTGTCTCCCTCAGGGGATCCCACCGTGTTTGGGAACATGCCCACAGATGACAAAGTCCTCCAGGCTATGAAGGATGCCATAGACTCACACAAATACAATGGTTACGCTCCCTCTGTTGGTAAGACCCACACATTACTAGCACATTCTCTTGGCCCAGTATTTCTAAACGTTTTATCTGGATAAGATAACAAGATTCTACAAGAAGATTCTAGAAGGTGTTCTATATAAGTAGATGAAGCAAGAGTGTTTTGAGACAGGGATGGTGTAGGGCTAGAGGCACATAGTACAAGGGCACTTGGGTAACCCCTAGGGGTTAAAATAATATTTGTGGGTAAAAAATAAGCCAATAGTCTGTTGGCAAATTAACTGAAAAGTTCTCCTAGTGATGATGATGGGAGCTCTCATGAAAACAACCTGATTCTCACAGCAAACTAGTTCATTTGAAATATTTCTCTTTGCAGATGTGTGTCAATAATGTTCTCTCCTATTCATTGACAGGATACCAGAAAAGCCGAGAGGTGGTGGCAAACTTCTACAGTTGTCCCGAGGCCCCGTTGGAGGCAAAGGTGATTATTATTCTTGACTCAATAAAGCAATCACTCCCAAAATTACAACAAGAGTGGTTTTAAACATTAAACCCATGCCTTCTCACCATCTCCTGCTCTCTTTCCCATCTCCCTCTCTTGTCTCTGATACAGGATGTGATTCTGACCAGTGGTTGTAGCCAGGCGATTGATCTGGCCATCAGTGTCCTGTGTAACCCTGGTGACAACATCCTGGTGCCCTGCCCTGGCTTCTCCCTCTACAAGACCTTGGCGATGTCCATGGGTATCCAGGTCAAACTCTACAACCTGCTGGTGAGTACAGGACAGAAGCCGACTTGAAGTGGAATTAAATGTAAATAAAGGTTGTGGTACTCTATTATCAGGGTGTCCGCGGTGTCTTGAAAAGTATTAAAAGTTGAGAAATCAATTTTGGGAAAATCAAGACCCTTAATAAGTATTAAAAAGTCTTATCACGATTTTATGAGGTCTTGAATTTTGTAGGTATTTTTCTGAATTAGACTGTTTCCAAAGAGTTTGAGTCCTAAAAACTTTTAGTAAAAGTTCGTGAATTTATTCATATTTATAAATATTTATTTATTATTTGTTATAAAAAACAAAGATGAACTGGACATTCTGTTGTATGATAGGTCTAGTCTATTGCAAACTAAAACTGTTAAGTTAAAGGTGTCACTGATGTAAACCGTTACAGCTCGAAGTGGCGGTGAGGTCTGGAAAAATATTGACAAGGTCTTTAAAAAGTCTTAGAAAGGTATTGAAATTAACCTCAAGATTCCTGTACATACCCTGATTATAGTTTTACTGTATGTGGGTTTGCATTTTAGAGCAGATATTCTATATTAAGTGCTGGTGGATAATAAAAAAAAGTGCTATAGCCTACCGGTGAACCCGGTGACCCATGCATTGCCAGAGAAAAGAGAGAGGTGAATACATCAAACAAAGAGAGGCTGTGTCACATGTAGCCTCCCCAATGGTGGTATCCACTCTCTGGTGTTTCTGTTTAATCTGCGTACAGCCCGAAAGGTCCTGGGAGATCGACCTGCAGCACATGGAGAGTCTGATCGATGACAAGACAGCCTGTGTGATCGTCAACAACCCCTCCAACCCCTGTGGCTCGGTCTACAGTAAGGAGCACCTACAGAATATCCTCTCAGGTGAGTCCTGTTCAGTCACCTGTACCCTCTGGTCAACTATGGAACCATGAGCCTATCCTCCTCTCTATTCGGTTGTTAAGTCTGACGTCAAACGTGACGTTTAGCAATTTCCCGGGTCCAAACCAGAAATTCCCCGCACCAGAGTACCAGTGTACTACAGCGGTAGAATGACAGTTCAATCGTTTTTTTAGACTCGGATCTATTCATACAACAAGGGACACAGCACTTTCCAGTTTTCCCCATATTTGTCAGCGTCTTTGAGCCTCGGAAAAGCGCTATATAAATATAATGAATTATTATTATTACTGAGGCATTTCGAAGAGAGCGCCTCAGCCTACGTTGGACCCGGAAACACGTCACGACTTAACAACCGAATGGAGCAAACCTGGGCAAACTTGAGCTGAATTTAACTACTTGGCAAGCACAACAGAAGCAATAGAATAGTCTCTGAAGTGTAAGATGCAAGCTAAATCAAGCACACCTCAGGGTTCTGGAACCATTTCAAGTATGTATCTTGAGGTCTGCTTTGGAGTCGTATGCCTGAGAGTAGTGTACCCTGTTGGCCGCCTCACCGACTGTCTTGTCTGTGTTGACTCTCTTGTTTAGTTGCCTCCAGGCGCTGCGTCCCAATCCTGGCTGATGAGATCTATGGCGATATGGTGAGTTTACACACAGACACAAACACACAGACATACACTGGAGACTGGAGACCCATCTCTTCAGGTTACACCTTAACTGCTCCTCCTGAGACAGCACTGCGTCTCCTGAGACACCCGCTTTTCCCCTTTACTGTGTCCCCCAAGACTTCTACTGCCCCCCTTGTACTGTTTCTCTGTTTCTCCAGTGTCTATAAAATACATTTAAAAAGAAGAAAACTTCTATCACGGAGACTGCCAATGGCCCCGGGCCTGAGCTAGATTACTCTTCCTCTAACCGGTGGATTGATGATTCACTTGCTTAGTCAAATGTATTGATTGTAAGTCGCTTTGGAATAAGGCGTCTGCTAAATGCCAAAAATGTAGATGTAAATGTAATACACATAGTAGCAGGTAAGAGGTGAGGTGGTTCTGGAGAGAGCTGGCGGTTGCTACTGGTTCTGGGCTCGAGGCCTGTGATGGCCCGTGCCATCGTGCTGGCACGCTTTGGAAACTGGGCCACTGGGCCTCCTGTATTACCAACGAGGCACATTCCATCAACTAGTGACGGGGAGGTTTCCCCTGGGTCAGCTCTGCTGCCTGTACCAGAGCACTGCCCTGACACGTCCACCTCAGCACTGGGGGGATTACCGATGCCACTGTGTGGTGAATGAGAGGTACGTGCTGCGGGGCTGGGCAGCAGGGCTGGGGGCCAGGTCAACCAGGGCAAGTGAAGGTACAGTACAGTTGTCCTACCTTCACTCTGCAGAAAGGTTTACATATCCTGCATACTTTGCTGTTGTTAGGTAAATGTGAGGCTAGAGCTCCGCATCACAGCAGAGCACCCAGAGCTCCCCGTCACAGCAGAAAACTATTGAAAACAGTTGAATTGTGCTCCGGACTTCAACCATATACCGCAGTCTGTGCGGAGTATGTGCATACTCCGTTAGAAAGAGTGGGATTTGGTGGATGGGGGGGGATGGGGGGGGCGGATGGGGTTGTCGCGTTCATGTAAATTCCAGGGGCTCAGAACTGCCCCCTTCCCCCCCTCCCTCCCCTCTCTCTCTCCCTCCGAACAACACTGTCCCACTCCCTCCATCAGAACATCCAACATCAGAATGACTGTGCACTTTTTGCTGCATATGTTTGCAATTAATGCAGATGTTGAGATGTCTAGCATGAGAGCGCTGGGGGGGGGCTGGGCTGGGCTGGAGGAGTGTGCTGGGAACAAGTGGGTGGGTGGTGGGTGGGACTGGGGGTAGGATAGGAGGAGATGTGAGGAGGGCCCCTTCTTTAGACGGCAGGGTGCCAACGGAGGGGCTTGCGTGGAGGCCTGATGTTGTCTGGGTAGTCTGATGTTCTCTGCTCTCTCTGTGAAAAACAAGCTCACGAGTTCTGACCACTAGGGTCAGAATAACTGAGGTTACGTTTCGACTGTGTTTCTCTCCCAGTCATCAATCACTCGGCTCTGGCCAATCAGACGTGAGGCGGTTCCCCCCCGCCGGCCTCCATACGTTGAGGTCTCAGTGCTAATGAAAGCCAGCTTACTCCACTTTACTGACTGAACACTGCGTTCCCTTTTGTACGGCTCTCCTTCCCCGCTTTCTTTTGGCAGAAAGTATAGTCTCAATTGCTCTCGCCGTTTCTCTCTCTGCCCTGCAGATGTTACACGGAAATATATACAATACACACAAACCGTTATGAAATCTCATGTCGTTTTTTTGCCGATTTGTGTTATTTCTAACGCTTAACGGTTTTGATTGATTGATTTTAATTGATTTCTTGCACACACACTGAGGCAAACGAACAAAGAATACACAGATATGATTTGTTATTGCTTTTCTATGCAACACTGTATAGCGATTTGGGGGTTTTGTATTAAGATGAGTGTGTATCTCTGTTCTCAGGTGTTCCCCGGCTGCACCTCCCACTCCCTGGCCTCCCTGAGCAGTGACGTGCCCATCCTGGCCTGTGGCGGCCTGGCCAAGCGCTGGCTGGTCCCTGGCTGGAGGCTGGGCTGGATCCTCATCAATGACAGGAAGGACGTTTTTGGATCAGACATTTTTGGATCAGAGGTACATGATGTCCTTCAGCCCATACAATACATATGTCAAACTGAACATAATATAGAGCAATATACATGTACTCATGTGTGCACATACAACGATACACCCTCATGCACGCATGCAGACACACACACACACACACACACACACACATACATGTTCACATACATTGTTACACATGCACACTTGTACACATTTATGACTGTGTTTCCTAGGAGGTTCTGATGGGGCTGCTAATGTATGCTGTTATGCTCTCTCTCTCTCTCCTCTAGATTCGTCACGGCTTGGTCAAGCTCAGCCAGAGGATTCTAGGTGCCTGCACCATTGTCCAGGGGGCGCTAGAGGGCATCCTGAACAACACGCCCGAGGAGTTCTACCAAAGAACCATCAGGTTCCTTCATGTGAGTAGGAAGTCTGTTCCGTCAGTAGCTTTTCATACAGGTTTTAGAATCTTAGTTATAATTCTTATTTCTAGTTGTTGTAGTTAAAAAAGAATATGGTCTTGGCTAGTTTAGTTCAGTCGTAACATGTCGATTTCTCTTCATAAAGTGGTTTTATTGACTTGGTATTGGTATAATGTATATCTCTTGTGCTTCTTCCTCAGTCCAACTCTGTGATCTGTTTCTCTGAGCTGTCTACTGTCCCTGGGTTGACTCCAGTGATGCCAGCAGGAGCCATGTACATCATGGTGAGTCTGACCCTCGTGCTGTAGTAGTGGCGTAGAGGTGTAGTTCATTGTGTGTTAGCGTGGCAGAGCCACCCTCTCTACCTTCAAAAGGCTGAAGTAGGCGTGGAAAGGAGAGGTAGGGGCGTAATGGGGATTAAAGTGTGGGTTTGTTTCTTTCTTCTTAGGTGGGAATTGACATGGAACACTTCCCAGAGTTCCACAACGATGTGGAGTTCACTGAGCGCCTCGTGACTGAGCAGTCTGTGTTCTGCCTACCAGCTACAGTAAAACACATATCTATATATTCTTTCATCCATCCATCCATCCATCCATCCATCCATCCATCCATCCATCCATCCATCCATCTATCTCTCCATCTATCTATTACTCCATCTAGCCATCCATCCATCCATCCATCCATCCATCCATCTATCCATCCATCCATCCATCCATCCATCCATCCATCCATCCACCCATCCGTCCATCCACCCATCCGTCCATCCAGCCATCTATCTCTCCATCTATCTATTACTCCATCTAGCCATCTATCCATCCATCCATCCACCCATCCATCCATCCATCCACCCATCCATCCATCCATCCATCCACCCATCCACCCATCCACCCAGCCATCCATCCATCCATCCATCCACCCATCCATCCATCCATACATCCATCCATCCATCCATCCATCCATCCATCCATACATCCATATAATGTTATCTTATCAATACATGGTTAGAGAAATATCCTCGTTTTTTTATTAACAACTCGTCTCTCCTCTGTAGGCATTCGAGTACCCAAATTACTTCCGTATCGTGGTGACGGTACCGGAGCACTTGATGGTGGAGGCATGTGGACGCATCCGGGAGTTCTGCCAACGCCACTACCGACCCCGCAGCCAAGACAGCAACGAGCTGGACCAATGAGAGACCAGAGAGCGGAGAGAGGGGGCGGGACCAAAGAGAATGGACCGAGAGAGGGACGAGAGCGAATGTATAATAGAGACAAGGGGGTTGAAGAGAGTACGAGAAAGAAGGGACAGTTGCACTGTGGGAACAAAGGTTTGTCAATGGAGGTTCATCTTTGCTAACCCCATGTTACAAGCTGACCTATGATATTTATATTTTGTATGGCCATCTTATGTTAACCTTTACTTTGTCTAATTATTTGTGTTCATGGTTTTGTCAATTCTCATGGATCTCATGGAGTGTTAATTTCTTGGTTGAATGAACCCGCTGCTGGGGTTAGGGAAAGGGTTAAAGTAAGGGTTAGTGGTTAAACCCATTTTTAAGTTAAGGATGCAACTTCTGACAGCATGGCCAAAGAGTGACCAGTGAAACAGATGGAACCTGAAGAACAGATGTGATTACCGACAGTAGCCTTACTATAGTTTTGTGTTACAGTACTCTCTCTTGCATGTGTTTGGTTTAAGACACTGACTCTGTACAATCTGTTAGAATGCATGCTCAGGCACTTAACCAAACTTTTCTGATATTCTGTATATTGTATCTACTTATTAATCTTGATTAAATGTTGAATGTTTTGTTGTATTTTATTTTCACTGTCATATAAAATGACAGTAGCAACGTTATTTAAACAAAAATAAAGCTTTAATAGATGTTTTGCTTGCTTGGCTTGTGATTCTAAATGTCTCTCTCTCACACACACACACACACACGCACGCACGCACGCACGCACACACACACACACACACACACACACACACACGTATACAAGGCTACATGCTAGTTTCAAGGCCTGGACTTATGCCAATCCATACAATGTTTTAATACTCTCAGCGGTAATCCTTGTGTCCAGTCAGACCGGATGTGAGTGTAATGGTGAAATAAGTATCTGGAATATTAATTGCCAGTAAGCGCTCGTCTCTATCTAGGGCTGTGTGGAACCTGTGTCTATCATGTGCTGTGAGCTTTCTGGTGCAAAATGGTGGGTGCTACACATGGTTAGAGGATAAGTGTTTTGAGAACCTGGTGTAAGCTTCTATATAAATCCAGAATTTATCATTAGCAAATGATAAATAAATCGACTGGAGATTTGGAGATTACCTGCCCCCAAACACACACACGCACACACACACACACACTCACACACACACACACACACACACACACACACACACACACACACACACACTAGTATAACTGCAGCTCTACTCTAGTTGTTGGAGCCAAAAAGCTTTGTATTATTATTTATGAAAAGAACTTTCTTGAATTGTATTTTGAAAGTGGTACTTTGGCCCATCTATCTATTCTATAAGATGGATATATTTGTAAGACTTTTATTTTGAAAATGGGTCTCGCTCAATAAGGAAGTGATCTCTCCTTGCTTAGGTTTGATGAGTCCTGACACGTGAGGGTGCGACACAGTTTTTCAACCATCACGATAAACCACCACCACATTAGAAAATATGTATTGTTTTGTTTGTTACAAGTTTTGTTTGATACCTTTGTTTGTTAAACGTTGCTATTGAATTCAGATCGGGGATAGGCCCGACCCAGAAGTGACACACATACAAAAAAACATTGACACACGCGTACATACCACACCACACCAACATAATATATTACTTTCGTTTGTTACTTTTTGGACTTTGGATTTTTAAGACGACTTTAATTCATGAAAAGGTCCAGAGTTTCTTGTTGCAAACGGAGGAAGGACAAACAACAGGTGCGTTGAAACCAACACCCACTCATGCCAGGACGATGGCTCATTTGATCATTTTGATAGACATGATAGACATCACATTCACATCTAGTAGTAGTAGTTGTAGTACTAGTCGTCTATAATAACTGTATCATTACTGATACTATAGCGCTACCATCTGTTGAATGTGTGTATTGCAGTTTGGAAAATCAGGTTAAACACAGTCACAATGTGATGAATGAATGGTCTTTATTGTCATTAATATAGTACAGGTACCAAAACAACGAAATTTGGGAGGGGTGGCTCCCCTGGTGCTAGGAAAGAAAAAAAACAAGAAGGGAAAGGAGCTGGTTTACATAAATAAAGGCTATGTACACTATCCACTATACTATACTGTACAGATAAAACGACTAGGGTTGTCATATTGCACATAGTGTTATTGCACATTCATTTAAAGTGTCGCAGTTTGCAGGCTTGAAATGTACACATTTGTGCCTCAGCACTACACCTGATTTTTTCAATCCAGCAGCTGCCATCAATCCGTCCAGACTGTCCAGGGCCCGAACCTGTGGCCCAGAACATGTGGCTCCCATTCACACACACATTAATGACCACCTTAACATGTACTCTAGGTTATCTCACAACAAAAACACGTTCACTTTTTTTTTTTACATTTGCAAATACACATAATATTACAGTTTTCATACCACATTTGGTGTGTATGTGTGTGCCTGTGTGTGTGTGTGTGTGTGTGTGTGTGTGTGTGTGTGTGTGTGTAAAGTGACCTTTACAACATTCCCTGAGTTTTCATGACAGCCCTCAGTTACTGAGTGTACACATAAATACACAATAGTGGTGAAGTACTTCTTACGTAGTTCAATGATTAACTAGAAAGATAAGAGCAAGAGAGTGAGAGAGAGAGAGAGTGAGAGAGAGAGAGAGAGAGAGAGAGAGAGAGTGGGCGAGGAAATGAGGGACTATGTGACAGTGCAGTAGGTAAAGAGGAAGGCCAGTCCGTGTGTGAAAGTTCTTCAGGCTTTTTCTCTGTCGCTCTGTTCTATATAACACATCACATGGAGGAGGAAACGGGTGTGATCCGCTCCATAGAGCTGAATGACGGAGCACGCATGCCCCTTCTGGGCATGGGGACTTGGAAGGTACCCTCTGTTTGTGTGTGTGTGTGTGTGTGTGTGTGTGTGTGTGTGTGTGTGTGTGTGTGTGTGTGTGTGTGTGAAAAAGACACTTTAACTATTCATGAATTGACTTGACTTTTTATTTCACGTTGAGCTGATTGGTCTGTGTGGATTGTTGGACTCTGTTGGTTAGGGCAAAAACCTACAATCGGTCCAGGGGGCGGTAGAGACTGCTATCGCAGCTGGCTACCGTCACATCGACACAGCCTACTGCTACTGCAATGAGACTGAGATCGGTCAGGCGCTGCGCTCCAAGATGCAGCAGGGCATCATCCGACGCCAGGACATGTACATCGTCAGTAAGGTAAGGGGCCTTGTTTCTCAATACTGTATATACTGATTTGTTTACGTTTTGTAATACATCACCATTGATCAACCCCTGTCTTGTTTTGTGTGTGTAGTTGTGGAGTACCTTCCACGCCCCCGGTGACATCCCACTGGGCCTGAACAAGTCCCTGACTGACCTGCAGGTGGACTACCTGGACCTCTACCTGATACACTTCCCTGTGGGACTGAAGGTGGGCACGCAGAGACGCTAATGAATCACAGAGCTGAACTAAGTTGAGCTGAGCCTGGCTGTACTTGGCCAGGTTACACATCCACCATAATTTTTTTTTTTTTGCATTAATCTCTAAAGTCTTTCCCCCCCCTTATTGCCAACTGTACTTTTGCTAAAGTCCACTGATCAAGGTTGGTTGAGGAGCTTAGAATTCGATTCGATTCGATTCGATTCAATTGTATTGTTATTGCAGAGTACCAGATAACGAAATGCCGTAAATGAATCCTGATGCCTGTCCTGGTTCTGCTGGACCTGAGAGCAGCTTTTGATACTGTGGACCATGATATCTTTATTGATAGCCTTGAGAAGTTTGTTGATTTCTCTGACCCATGGACTGATTTAGGACCTAACTGGATCTAACTGGCTGGGAGGATTTTGCTGTCCTTGGTGACCACACGTTACCAGTGACCAAAGTGACCAAACCTTACCAGGGTCATCAGGATGCATTATATTAATTACCACAGTTAGGCAGATGACACCAGTACGTTTCTGTACCACCCAACAATTTAAGTTCGATTGATTCCCTGGTGAAATGCTTTGCGGACATAAATGTATGAATGTCACAGAACTTCCTCCAGTTCAAGCAAGATAAGACAGAGGTACTAGTCATTGGAGCAAAAGCCGAAAGGGAGAAACTGTCTGCATACTTAGAGAAGTTAGAGACACTAGTATTACATCAAGCACCAGGCAAAGAAACCTAGGCGTCGTCATTGACTCAGATTTTCATTTTGAAACTCATATCAAGAATGTGACTAAATCTTATAAGGATATATAACATATATCACTTAAGGAACATTGCTACGGTGCAACCTCAGGCTGACACTGAGTGACTCATGTATACTTTTATTACTAGCAGGCTTGATTACTGCAACAATCCATTGTTTGGTCTACTGAAGAAAACTATTGGTTGACTGCAAATTATACAGAACGCAGAGGCAGAGAACTGGAGTAAGCTCCAAACGGCTGTAACAAATGATGTTTTATGGCAAGGCAAACGTTTAAACGGCAGTAAGTTCTCTACAATGCAGTGGGACAGGAAAGACAGCGGTCTGTCCCTTCCAAATGTTAAACACTATTACTGGGCCTTCACGCTTAGACCCCTGATAACTTGGCTACGTTCCAAACATTGGGAGACATTTACGGAAACTAGGGTTTACTTACTTTTCAAGAGCTATGCATAGAGTTTGATTTGCCACATTCTTCATTTTTCTTTTATTTACTACTGAGAGCTGCTCTGAAGGCTAGTGGAGTTCCTCTGCAATCTCCTCTTACACCACATACATTGCACACAGTTCTTCACCACACTGGTGGCACAAGTGTCCTAGTCTCCAAACTCTATTGTTTTATTTCTAAACACGCTTACAGACCCCTGGCATTGGATACTCTATGGAGGGCCAACATCCCGGGCTTGGACCCAGATACCAGGACCCAAATAAATATATTTGCCTTGATTTTACTAACAAAATTGGAGCTTTTATTTACCATGCATTAGTCTCTACACTGCAGTCTCTGTTATCCTCTTATGCTTTCCTCTTGTTGTGTTTTAATTGTTTTTATTCACATTCCTGTAAAGTGCATTGTGTTTCATCCCAATATGAAATGTGCTCTATAAATAAAGTTTGATTTGATTATGACATCATCTATGTCATTCTCTCTAGAAAGTGGATGATGAGATGTTTCCTATGAAAGATGGAGTAGAACTCACCTCTGACATTGACTATCTGGACGTATGGAAGGTAACTATCTTTCTCTTCTTTCTCTTCATCAATAAATAATTTCATGAGAACGTATTCACTTCTCTTCTTGGGATTAGTGTTTCATACAAGTTTCGGGCCAATTCAGTTTCAGGGATTCATAGAAAATTGCTTATTGCTTTTCCGTTAAATTGAATTTCAAAGATTTTCCTCATTTGAAACTGAATGGACCCTAACTCTGTTTTAGTATCTTGAAGTGTAGTGTATTGCTCTGTGCTGCACATACATGTCTGTGCTGTCTGCTGTGTGCTATGCTGCAGGGTATGGAGGCGTTGAAAGCGTCAGGCAAAGTGAAGAGTATCGGTGTGTCCAACTTCAACATCCTTCAGTTGGAGAGGCTGCTCTCTGTGGCCAAGGTTCCTCCTGCAGTCAATCAGGTGCTCAAGGACTTGCAGTACATGGGGTTGTCCTGAGAAACAACAATTCTAATACTCTGAGAACCTCACAAACATGTTACCCCCTCCCCTCCCCTGTAGGTGGAGCTGCATCCCTACCTTGTCCAGTCAGAGCTGGTGGAATTCTGCAAGTCCAGGAACATTGCCGTCACTGCCTTCAGTCCCTTTGGTTCCCCTGGGAGACCCGATGATCTGTGAGTCCCGATGCTGCTGCTGACATATAGCCACTACACTACAACATCCTCTACTACTGACAACTGCTAAGCTAAACTGGTCCCAGTTCTGTATCTGTACCTGCTCCACCATTCATGCCAGTCATTGTTATAGTAAGCATTTGGCATGGCTAGATTAGAGGAGTCAGAGGAGTTGTCTGAAGCACTTACAGATCTGGGGTCAGGCTGCTTATACACGTCCTTGGGGCGGCTGTGGTGCAGGAGGTAGAGCCGCCGTCTAATGATCACAAGGTTTGTAGATCAGCGGTTCGAGCCCCGGCTGGCCACATGCTGAAGTGTCCTTGGGCAAGACACTGAACCCGAAATTGCTCCCAGTGAGCGGGCCGGCGCCTTGCATGGCAGCTTGCCGCCATTGGTGTGTGAATGTGTGTGTGAATGGGTGAATGAGAGGCCGTTGTAAAGCGCTTTGGAGCAGCAAAAAGGCGCTATATAAGTGCAGTCCATTTACCATTTACCTATAGTTCCAGAAGTTTAATCGCCTGTCTATGTTTCCTGTAGTCTCCGTGGAGACAAAGACCCTGGGAAGCTTCTAGAAGACCCTGTGGTGGCGGACATCGCCAAGAAGCATCGACGAAGCATCGCCCAGGTCAGTCAGCTGTTACCTTGAAGACACTCGTCTCAGCAGACCTGAGTCAAAATATGTATATAAAACAGTATATAAAAAGGTAATTTTCCTTCAATTAGTTTAGGTGTGCTTGATTAGGCTTTCTCTTTAGGCTGGGTTGGTAAGATTTGCATTTAGTTGAGTTCATTTGACTGCTTCTCTTCTAATCTGGCTTTATCACAGAGCACAGAGCACAGATGCTGTTTTGACCCAGGTCTCATCTCTGGTGTATGAGTCTCAGCTGTGTCTCCAGAAAGTGTGTGTGTGTGTGTGTGTGTGCGTGCAAGCGTGCATGTGTGTGTATTCCTGAGTGCCGCTCTGTATCTAAGGATGTGTTTGTTTCAGGTGCTGCTGAGGTACCACGTACAGCAGGGTATTGCAGTGATCCCCAAGAGTGTCAAACCGAATCACATCTTAGATAACACCAAGGTAAACCCTCTTTAATTAGAGCCCTGTTCCAGCTTTACAACTGCATCCATCCACCCGTCCTCCCTCCCTTCTTTCCTTCCTTCCTCCCTTTCTGAAGTGATTACTGATCTAACATAATTGGATTGGTCAAAGCATTGCTTTCACAAACAAAGTCAAGTCAGAAGAGTCGAAGCAGGCACTGTTTCCTCATCGGCCCTTCAGGTAGCTCTTGCGCAATCATAGCATGAGTTTGTATGCTGGTTTGAGAGTTTGTAACATCATAATGGAACGCCCTCCCCGACCACATCAGACAGGCCAACACCCTTCCAGCATTTAAATCAGACAGGCCCACAAAACCCACCTCTTCAAGCTTGCCTTCACCAGTTAACCCTCTCCCCCTCCCCTTCCCATGTGTCCCCAGCACTACCTTAATTAGGCCCCTATACTTTCTTTTACTTATTTTTTGTTTATTTTTATTATTACTACTCGATCTTTTCAGTTTGTAAAGCGTCTTTGAGTGTCTAGAAAAGCACTATATAAGTCTAATGCATTATTATTATTATAATTATAATATGGCAGTCAGTCATTTTCATGACTGACTTGAGAATCATGGTTTAACCATAGTTATGAACCGCAGTGTCACTTGATACCAACAGCTACAGTAGCATAAATCAATAAGAATGGGATGAATTATACATGCTGACACCTGTTAATGGCTAAGCTGGTGTAACACTGAGCACTGAACCAGGAAGTGTCTTGTCTGCAGATCTTCGACTTCAGTCTGTCTGAAGAGGACATGGCGGCAGTGAGAGGACTGGATAGAGGGTGGAGATCCTGCTGTGAAGACGGGTAAGATGACCGGTTTACACACACACACACACACACACACACACACACACACACACACACACACACACACAGGGAAGGTACAACATTTCCTTAACGAAGCCTAAAATTAGAAACACTATAATTTTTGGCCAGCTGATTTATACTTTTCATGATGTCAGCATTTTGTAATCATTGAGTTTAGTTATTAATTAAACACACACACACACACACACACACACACACACACACACACACACACACACACACACAATAACAAGGCTTCAGTGATTTTGACCAGAACATAATGTTGTTTTCTCACCAGGATGAAGTCTCATCCATACTACCCCTTCTGAGGCCCTGAGGACCAGAGCTTAGTGAGAGAGAGAGGCGTCACTGGGGAACGAGACGACTGCTGTGGAAGCGGACGGAACATGGCTACTTTAGCCTACTACTGCTAAACAGGCAGGGTACTATTACCCCTCTGATTATCAGCAGATCTGGGGGGTATTCCATCAACGTCACCAAAGGACAATCCAGGTTTATTTTGATAAATCCCGCAAGATTTATTAGAAAATCCAGCATAAGCCTGGATTTTCATTGAGCGACGTTGATGGAATACCCCCCTGGGCTGGCTGGCTTGCAGGACGCTCTCCTACCATTGTGTATTGTTGTGACCTGTGAAACTTTGATCAAAGAAAGTTAAAGGCACTGAGGGTAAAGGACGGATTCTTTTTGATTCGATTTCGAATCCAATTGATTGTATGGAGAGACTCAATGATTTGAAACGCGTATATATGTCATATACAATTCATTAAAATTCACCCTGAAACACATGGACTACTATGCTTTAATGGTAATACTGAGCATGTCAAAGTTAAAACATTTCTGTTCACACAGCAGTCTCCAGTGTTAGTAGGCATATTGGAATATTGTCTTTCGTCACAAAACGGCTGATATAGATTCAACAGTCTGTTTGTGAGCGTTTGTGTTTTTTTTAAAGTCGAGGGGCAGTCCTGTCGTCTGTTGGGAGTGGCGCAGTAGCTCCTGGTCCACGGATCTCGTCCCTCTCATCTCCTGCAGTCACTGGTCCCCTCCAGGGATGTAGTGGGATGTAAACACACATATACTGTATAATACCATCGATATACACTTTTAAATCTAGTAGTATTTATCCAGCTATTTTGCTACCTAGCTACCATGGTTAGTGAAAGTGTTAATGTTGATGCACCATCCTCCACCTACACCTCACCCAGCGTCCTTCTAGAGTTAAGCACTATAGTATAGTATAGTATAGTATAGTATACACCCCTTGGTCTCCTCTTCAGGTGGGGTGTGGCCTGCCTTTCCCCTTATGCCCCGCCCTCTTCCTCTCCGGGCTGCTGATGGGCTGCGGCCTCACGGCGCACACGCAGGCTGAGGCCCCGGCGATGCGTTTGGGCGCGTCCTGCCCCCGCACCCACTGTCCTTTCTCGGGGTCGAACACCTGCGTGGCGCGGGAGAACACCATGTTCTCCCAGCTGTAGCCCCCCAGCACGAAGATCTTCCCGTCCCAGACTCCGACGCCGGCCTCGCTGTTGGGCTTGAGGAGCGGGGCGACGCGCGTCCACTGCTCGCTCCGCGGGTTGAACGCCTCCACGGCCAGGATGTCGAAACGCTCGATGCTCTCCTCGTTGTCGTCGCTGCCCCCGATGGCGTAGATCAGGTGGTGCAGCGACGTCATGCAGTGCCAACCGCGGGCCGACAGCATGGGCTGGCGCTCCGACCAGACGTCCCCGCCGCCCCCCCGCGGGTCGTAGCTGAGCACCTCTCGCCGGTACGGCCCGATCTGGAAGTCGTGGCCGCCGGAGATGTAGACCACGCCTTTGTGACTAGTGCCCGCGTGGCCGTAGGTGAACCTGTTGGGAGAGTCGGAGAGGAGAGAGTTGGTATTTGTGAGTGTCCGAGTTTTGTCCGAGTTTTCTGCCTGTCGTGACTTTTGCTGTGATATGATTGGACAATTTCTATTTTGGGGCGTGGCTTAGCGATAGGTCCATTTCCCTCTCCTTTGGATGCATGTCTGTGAGGAGGGCTCAGGCT
>NC_137684.1:24515280-24645280 GCF_963989245.1 Nansenia antarctica | reverse complement strand
GACCCGAACTACCCACTGTACATACTTTGTGTTTTGTCCCCCGCCCCCACCTGTGGTGTATGTCCCCACCTGTCCTACCCGCTGTACATACCTTATGTTTTGTTGTATTGTTCTTCCCATGATGGATGTGTGTTTATCTTGTAGATAGTAATAGTTATTTGTCTGTATTATCTTGTAGATAGTACTAGCTTTTTTGTCTGTCTTACATGTAACGATGAATTGAGAATCAAGGACCCCAATTGAAATAACCCAGTGGCTTTCTTGGGTTTTTATCCTGTTAGTTGACCTTGTATGTAATATGTACTTTCATGTACCTACTTCTGCAAATCTTCTAATAAAGTTTTCAATCAATCAATCAAAACAGTCAGACAGACAGTCAGACAGACAGACAGTCAGACAGACAAACAGACAGACAGTCAGACAGACAGTCAGACAGACACACAGACAGACAGACAGACAGACAGTCAGACAGACAGTCAGACAGACAGTCAGACAGACAGACCTCAGCCTGTCGCTCCTCCCTCAGACAGACAGAAAGTCAGACAGACAGACAGACAGTCAGACAGACAGACACACCGACCGACAGACAGACAGACAGACCTCAGCTTGACGTTCCTCCCTCAGAGAGACAGAGAGACAGACAGACAGACAGACAGTCAGACAGACAGTCAGACAGACAGACAGTCAGACAGAGAGACAGACAGACAGACAGTCAGACAGACAGTCAGACAGAGAGACAGACAGTCAGACAGACAGTCAGATAGACAGACAGACAGACAGACAGACAGACAGACAAACAGACAGACAGTCAGACAGAGAGACAGACAGACAGTCAGACAGTCAGTCAGACAGTCAGACAGACAGAGAGACAGTCAGACAGTCAGACAGACAGACAGTCAGACAGACAGACCTCAGCCTGACGCTCCTCCCTCAGACAGACAGACAGACAGACAGACAGTCAGACAGACAGACGGACAGAGAGACAGACAGACAGACAGACAGACAGACAGTCAGACAGACAGACAGACAGACAGACAGTCAGACAGACAGACCTCAGCCTGACGCTCCTCCCTCATGCCCAGGGTGAACATGGCGTGGAAGTACGGGCTGGAGACGGCCAGGAGGGCGCGGTGGGCGGGGACGCGCTGGTCATCAGCTATCAGGACCACGTCACACAGCTGGCCGCACTGACGCTGCTCATTCAGACCCTGGAGGAGGAAGGAGCCCTGCTCCACCCAACGGTACACCTGAGACAACCACACACAGGAGCAGGTTTATGTATTATCCTTACAAGACTAATAGAATATAGATATATAAAAAAAACTAAAAACAAAGTGACACGCAGGAGATACACGATATTTCAAGTGAGCCAGTCTGGTGAAATAAAAGAGTGTAGGTCAAGATTAGCTATGACTGACCTTTGATGACTCACTGATCCGTTGAGGCCGTGAAATACGGCTTTGTCTTCCATTATCCATTGTGTTCTCTCAATCCAGCAATGTCTAAAGGAAAGGAGAACACACACACACACACACACACACACACAGAGAGAGAGAGAGAGAGTGTGAGTGAGAGAGAGACAGGAGGAGGAGGGAGTAAATCAGTAAAACAGGATGTACTGAGTCAAATGTTAGTGAGTGACAAATGATCAATAAAATGAAATGAATAATAACGCTTTACAACCTTCACATACTTGTGCGTACTATCACTTTAAGGTTGCTTGTCAATAAATGAGAATGTACTATTGTAATGCCAATCAGCATTCAATCAACAACATTTTGCTATTGACATTTCGTGAGCTTAGAATGATAAGGTTCTATCTCCGTTTAGAATGATAAGGTTCTATCTCCGTTTAGGGCAGTTCAGAGATATTGAGCGTCAACGTTTTTACATTCCATTATGTTTTGTGAGATGGAACCTTTGTATTTTTATTAATTACTAAAAAAATAATAATCAACATTTAAAAATAACACCACACCTGATAAACACCTAATGGATCAGATTATGTAAAAAACTACATTTTGACAAAAATGGAGATAGAACCGTATAATTCTAACGTCACGAACTGTCAACAGCAGCGGTGATGACATGTTGTAAGCACAATTGCAATAGCGACCAACAGTAGACTCGCTCGTCAATAACGTGGACCCTGCTGTGATCAATACTACTAAGTTTGAGTTTACCACTGAATCCTCCGTCGTTAGGGGACTCATCGTTACGCTTCGTCAACACCAGTTTGACAATAATAGTATATTTGGTTTAGCTGCAGCCATGATCTCATCCCGGAAGTAGCTCCAGGGGGGTATTCCATCAATATCGCTAAAAGAAAATCCAGGTTTAGTCTGACAAGTCTCGCGAGAGTTCCCAAAAAATATCCAGGCATATTCTGACAAGTCTCGCGAGAAGTTATCAAAAATAAGCCATGATTTTCCTTTAGCGACGTTGATGGAATACCCCCCAGAACTGTGTAAAATCGAACCAATCACAGTGCGAACGGATAGATAGGTCCTCATGTGATGGCATCATTATTCAAGCACGTCATTCAAGCATTTATTGGGATGTAATGTTGTTAAAATGAAGCCAGACTCATGAAAACCATAATTGATGTGTGGACATGGTTACGAATATGACAATGTCATCATCACTTGACAGTTTTAGCATAACAAAGAGCTGCCTGTTTTGAATGCACCCCAAGAAGAGCAATCCCGTCGCAATGCTTAGACGCCAGTGCCACTGACCATGGTCACCAGGCTTTTCGTGAGCTTAGAATGATAAGGTTCTATCTCCGTTTAGAATGATACGGTTCTATCTCCGTTTAGAATGATAAGGTTCTATCTCCGTCTAGAATGATAAGGTTATATCTCCGTTTAGAATGATAAGGTTCTATCTCCGTTTAGAATGATAAGGTTATATCTCCGTTTAGGGTAGTTCAGAGATATTGAGCGTCAAAGTTTTTACATTCCATTATGTTTTGTGAGATGGAAACCTTTGTATTTGATGAATTACTAACTAAAAAATTTCAACATTTTAAAAATAACACCACACAGGCATTAATAAACACCTAATGGATCAGATTATGTAAAAAAAACAAAATTTTGACAAAAGTGGAGATAGAACCTTATAATTCTAACGTCACGATTTGGCAACATCTGATATCATTTCGGTCTGGCTCCTGAATTGCGGTGCAGTATTGCAGGCTATTGTTCTCGTGCAGTGACGATCGCGCACCACAAGGTGGCAGCATAACGCAGCGAAACAGCAACAATAGAAAAAGGGTGGATTTAATTTGAACGAATCCCTCAGTTGACCATTGGGAGGAGGTGAAATCCTGCGTCTGGGTGGGGGACTTCATCGCTCGAGTGTACGGCAACCTGATTGACAAACATCACCAACAACGCCCATAAACTGGCTAATAGGAAATGAATCGAGTCGTGAAAAGAGCCTAAGAGCCGCTTTCTTCGATTAACTGAGAAAATAATAGACAGACGCGCTCCTTCTTCAGCAAGCGCACCCTCAATTGTTCATATTCGGCTGGTGATCTCAGAGGTGCACCGCTGTCACTCTATTGTATAATAACTCCTATTATTCTGCTCGTTTTTGGATTGAGGATTGTTCTGGATCTCTCCTCGTCTGTTTCATTGCGTCCATCCATCCAAAATGGCAACACGCATCGATAAAGAGGCTTGCAGGGAGGCTTACAACCTGGTGAGGGACGATAACACGGAGATCAATTGGTGAGTGCATGCTTTAATTATTAATCCGAGAGCATCTGGAGTTTAACACCACATCCCTATCTTGGAGTGGAGAGTCTGGATGCATTAAACAGTCTCTGCATGCCTAACAATGGGTGACCATGCATCGTGCGCCCATATAGCCCATCTCATTCATTCATCCGACGTTTCTTTTGAATCAAATCCCGAATATGTAATCTGGTCAGATCAGCCTGATAATTCAGTGCCACCGGGGCATGACTGATTTCCTTTGTCTATCGATGGGGTACAGCAGTGGCTGTGAGTGACACGTATGGTGACACCAAACCGGACACTTTTCTCTGCCTAGACGCATTTGACGCACAGAAAGGACACTCCGTTTTAACGGACACATTGTAATCCCGTCCGATAGATCCCATCAGATCAGATGATGGACATGGTGGATTAGTGTCGCACGGTGACATCGCGGTCTCCTGATGTTATTATAGGCTCGATCATTTGTTTCGTTTTACATGGCTGTCTGTGTATTATCGTGACGTTAGAATTATAAGGTTCTATCTCCATTTTTGTCAAAATTGAGTTTTTTTTTACATAATCTGATCCATTAGGTGTTTATTAATGCCTGTGTGGTGTTATTTTTAAAATGTTGACATTTTTGAGTTAGTAATTCATAAAATACAAAGGTTCCATCTCACAAAACATAATGGAATGTAAAAACTTTGACGCTCAATATCTCTGAACTGCCCTAAATGGAGATAGAACCTTATCATTCTAAACGGAGATAGAACCTTATCATTCTAAACTCACGCTATATTAATTAATGTGTTGTCTTAATTGATTGTGTTTCTTCCTTACTGTATTCTATAGGGCATCTTTTAAATATGACGGCCCGATGATTGTGCCAGCGGGGCAGGGGACTGATTATGAAGAATTCAAGAGCCAGTGTACAGGTAAGGTCAATACATTCATTTATTTTTGCGCCTTTGCGACTAACAGGGTTTTCCCAAATGGACTGCAATGTTCACAGGCCTACGTATAAGCAATGGCCTACAGTACAATATATGGTTTTACTACTTGTTGCCTGTCGTTGCTGATCAGTGAGTTGTCATTTGTGCTGTTAGAAACGATAGGTCTTTGGTTACGTGTTGCTTGTAAAGTTGTTATAAATGTCACACAGCTTTGTCCTGTGCGCTTCAGGAACTTCCGACTTGTGACACCCGGTGCCAGCCAGAGAGCGTTAATCTTTTAAGACTCTGTCCTGCTGCATTTGCCGGCAATATTTTATCCAGGTGCTGCGACCTAGTGAGCAGGAAGAGTTTGTGTAGGGCCTAGGCCTACGTCTGTGCCTTTCATTCATTATAACGAAGTCTGCGCAAAATGTGTCCACCTCACTAGAGCACATCAATACCGGTATATTGGCACCCTCTTATGACAGTCATCCCTAAACCAGAGAGCCTACTCTAGTGTTGGGCGTGGCGCGTAAAAACTCTTCTCGCTGTCTGTTCCTGGTGTGTGCGCTCAGGCTTCTATTGCCTCCGGCTGTACTCCGGCTCTACTTAACGTCGCAGGGCCCGCATTCCAGTGACGACAGATTTATCACTATTCTACCCATCCAATACCATATACCATATACAATGCACATAAGAGAACGTGCTTATACTTCCCAGAAGACATATCCATATATTGTCTTTCTTTATTACCTGTACTTTCAGAGAGAAGGGGGGGGGGGGGGGTTCTATTGCTGATCTAATACAGCTGTATAAAAAGCACAACATATGATGAGTTTGCTTTAGAAGAGCTTACAGGTTTGCTTTAGACAAGCTTTAGGGGCAAGCTTGAAAGTATTATGTTGTTCAAAGACTGAGGCTCGTAGAGTGGCAGCGTGAGTTATGTGATGCATCTGTTATTAACCGACTGTTAACGTCTGAAATTGGATTCTAAAGGAACATCAGTCTCTTAATGGTTAAAGCATTCAGTTTTTCTGCTGTCTCACCATAGTTTCCCAATTCATTTTTCTAGGAACTCGGTGTTGCACTGTCAGCACAACTCAAAGGGTTAGCTTATTCAGACACACAAGGAAGTTTGTGGCAGAGGAAGTCAGGCGTAGTGGTCGGGGACTTTCAGCAGTATTTTCATTGAACACATCTTAACCGACTTCCTCATATAACATGCCTGTCTGACTTTCTCACAGTGAAGTACAGCTGACAAGATAGTCCCAATACTATGTGTCTGCGTGTGTGCGTGTGTGTGTGTGTGTGCGTGCGTGCGCGTGCGTGTGCGTACGTGTACACATCACAGTGCCGCTGTATGGCATGTGTTGTAACAAGCCTTGGCCTTTGTCATGCTGCTGATAACACACTTTTAACAATGAGTCATTAAAGCTCACAACAGAGCTCTTAGATATCTAACATAGGGGTGCTACTTCTTAAGCAGGAAATGGCAGGAAAATCTGCTGGGCACAGGTACACAGAGATATGCTGAGGGCGTACTTACTGATCAGTCTATAAAACCTCAAACACAAATGGGCCATTATTAGAGGCGAGGATGGGGGAGGGCCTTGGACTAGTGGTTTAGTGGTTTAGTGGTCTAGTGAACAGTGAACATTGTAGAAGGGGAAGTGTGGGCGGAGTTTGTACATAATACAGTTATTTGTATACTGTATTATGTTATTAATACATTATGGCTATTGACAATACTGACATTGTTATAATGTTATTAGCTATTAATTACAAGCTTGGTTACAAACGTTATCTTGAGCACACTGTATTAAGTATGTTACTGGAGACTAAAAAACAGCTCAATAAAAGTATTTACAAACTGTTTAGAAACGGTTCAATAAAAGTCTTGAACGCAACACATTGCAGCTGGTGATGTGATATGTGAATGTGATAGAAAGAGAGAGAGAGAGAGAGAGAGAGAGAGAGAGAGAGAGAGAATCACTGCCTCCCCTCAGTATTGCTCACAAATTGAGCCCCCCTTGATTTAGTCTATTGACCTGAATACTTTCCCTTTTCCCTCTTTCCCTCTCATACTCGCAGATTTACCCCTACTTTGTGAGTTGGTGTTCAGCCAAAGCAGTGGCGCCTTCACAAGGCAACGCTGCGCCTATATTCATGCTTCTATGAGCATTACACAAAACTCTCACACAACCTCCAGCATACTCACAGTATGCCCATACAGGAATCATCAGGAATCTGCCCCAAGGGCTGACATGAACATGAACACGGTATTCACAAATGTTTCTGCCTAAACTGCACTACTGTAGTGCTTTTGTAACCTGACCTCTGCGAATATACAAATACGGCTGTCTGGCACTTCTCCCTTTTGAAAGAGAACTCAAAGTTAATGATCCGTTATGTAGAAATTACATGTGCTTTAAAATACTGCCAAATGGCCAATATAAGTGGGTAGCGATCAAGCAAATCGGATCTGTGATGAAGAATGTTCAGCGAAGAGAGTGCTGTTTTGGTCCAAACAAAATGCCTGACTGAAATGTGCCGTCGAGGTTGAGCACTGAACTTAACGTAGCTATTTTAGTTTTGATTGTTTACAATAATATACACCTACTGTACTTATTAGAAAACTTAGCATACGTATGTTTTAATGTTTAGAGGGGAAGCAAAGCACAAAACAACATACTTCACCTTTAATTTCACTGACCCCAAAATCAGCATTTAGGTGCAACTTTCCCCTACTCCAGTTAATTTTATACCTGATTTGTCACAGGCTGCATTGTCTTACTCAGTGGTGCGATCCTCGAACCATCCCTCAAAACCCCAAACCCTTTTAAAACTATTTGCATTGTTGTTGTTTACTGACTGTGCTTTTGTTTTACTTTTTATTGATCTGTCTATTCTTGCTCTCTCCAAGAAATTGAGTGTCTTTGAGTGGAATAAATAGATCCAAGATGATGGTCAACACTGTCCCTGTCTGACCGCTGTCTGACTACTCTCTCTCTCTCTCTCTCTCTCTCTCCCTCTCTCTCTCAGATGATGTACGTCTCTTTGGCTTTGTGCGGATCACGACGGGTGACGCCATGAGCAAGCGGGTCAAATTCACCCTGATCACCTGGATAGGAGAGAAAATCAGTGGGTTGCAGCGTGCCAAGATCAGCACGGACAAGACACTGGTCAAAGACATTGTGCAGGTTAGTGACACACACACACACACACACACACACACACACACACACAAAGTATGAGTTTTTATCCGTGCACCATCCCTTTCTCTTTCTTTATCTCCCCTCTTTCCCCCTCCAACACTTTTCATACCTCCATATTGTCTTTTTATTAACATATTATCTGAACCTGAACCTAAATCACCTGTCCTGTTAAATCACCTGTCCTGTTAAATCACCTGTCCTGTTAAATCACCTGTCCTGTTAAATCACCTGTCCTGTTAAATCACCTGTCCTGTTAAATCACCTGTCCTGTTAAATCACCTGTCCTGTTAAATCACCTGTCCTGTGTTTGCCACCTGTAGAACTTCGCTAAGGAGTTCATGATCAGCGATGCGCGGGAGCTGGAGGAGGACTACATCCGCACGGAGCTGAAGAAGGCGGGCGGGGCCAACTACGACGCCCAGGCCGAGTAGGGTGGAGTCCACGGGGGCAAGGGGAGGGGCTGCTACCTGCTGGGGGAGGGGTCTTCATGCCTGGATGAGCGAGAGGGGGGGGGAGACACACACACACACAGACACACACACACACACACACACGCATACACACACATACACAGATGACATACAGGCATGCAACCACACACACACACACACACACACACACACACACACACACACACACACACACACACACAGACGAACATGCCTCCAGTCCTTCCCTTCCCTTCCCTCCTGCCAGTCAGCTCATGGTTGGTTATCTACTGTACTGTGCATCATCTCATTCTCATCTCAGCTGTGGCAGAAAGAATAATGTAAGGCCTCTCTCTATCTAGGGTGCTGTGTTTGGATTACAGCTAGTTAATGAACTTTTACTACTGTATGTCACAAGAGGGGATTCAATGTATGTCATAAGAGGGATTCACCTCGCTTCCGATTGGATATTTTCCATGAGCTTTCACTGTACCTCCCTCTGCGGTCGTAGTCCAAACATGCATCCTGGGTAACGGAGGTTTCTGCTGCCCGGCGCTTCTCGTCTCCCAGTCCACCCCAAGGTATACCCCACTGTTGCCCGAATCCCAAACTGAACGCTAGCCCCTTATCTCCTGTGCTCTTGTGGAGATCTAGGAGGATCGGACAGGTGTAAGCAACATGGCAGAAATGTCACCGAGCCTAGAGGGCAAGGTGGAGCTACTGCCATATTAATTACGCCCGTTTTATAATCTCAGATCTACACAAGTGTAAAGGGGTTAGGGACTAGGAGTTGATTTGGGATTGGGGCGTGTGTTTACTGCCTTAATCTCCCATGGAGAGAGGGGCATCATGGGAGCTGTGTGTATGTGTGGACACTACACTGTGATTGGCTATCCTCTACTCATGGGGGTGGGACTTTAGATGATTTAGTCTATAGCCCACAAACCAATAGGGCAGGGCTGTAAGCGCAGTCACTCAGCCCAGCCCAGGAGTAGCAGCCATTTCTCTGGTGTAGCCTCTCTTTTCATTCAGATTGAACCCCAAAAAAAGGAATGTTTTTTTTTAAAGATGATTTTTATTTTTTCTCTAAGAGTTTAAACTTTTTGGTTTGGTCATCCTTGAGAGAGCAATGTCATCGAGGAGATTTCGAGGACATATTTCAAAAAACTGAATGGGCACAAGATTAATCATTTCAGAATAAAAAAATTGTTGTTTTTTTCAAAGCTCGCTGCATCTGTCTTCTTTGTTTGTGTCCAAAGATCTCATTGACATGGTAAAAAAAAGGCGGTTGTGTGTGTGGATGTGAGAATGAAGGTCAATTAAGTTTGGTGGATGTGGGACCTCTCACTGGGTCTCTCTCTGGGCCAGTGAGGTAATGGGAGAACTTGGCTCTCTTTAGTGCAAACATGGGCCGGGTTTCATTCCAGAAAGTGGAACTCCCTTCCAAAACTCCCCTAGTTCTCTTCCCTTCACATGTCTGACAGGACTGGATAAGTCGTGACGTTAGAATTATAAGGTTCTATCTAAATTTTTGTCCAAATTGAGTTTTTTTTACATAATCTGATCCATTAGGTGTTTATTAATGCCTGTGTGGTGTTGTTTTAAAAATGTTGACATTTTTGAGTTAGTAATTCATAAAATACAAAGGTTTCATCTCACAGAACATAATGGAATGTAAAAACTTTGATGCTCAATATCTCTGAACTACCCTAAACGGAGATTCTAGAACCTTATAATTCTAAGCTCACGAGTGTAAGCAACTTAAAAAAATAAAAAATAAAGATCTTCTATAGCTTACACACGCTCAGTCGTCTGAGGTCTGTGAAGGGGGGGGTGAACGAGAGCAGAGGGGAGGGAAGAACTGGGAAAAACACGGAGCTTGGAATGAAATGCGGCCATGGTAACTGTCTCCAGCAGCTTAGGGGACTCCCATATGTTGTCATGGTCACTACTGTCAAACCCGGCCAATCACAGCCTTAGAGCGAGCAGTTCTAAAGCTTGTCAATACGATCCACTCCCCTAACTCCCCAGTGCCTCTCTCTCTCTCTGTCGGCTAACATTTTTCTCCCTTCCTCTGTTTTACCTCACCTCCCCCCATCCCTTCCCCCTCCCACCTCCCCCCCTGTCTCTCTCTGCTGGTAATTTTGTTCAACAGATGTTTTACTGGTATCCCTAATGACTTAATCTATAATCTTTAAGCCTCTTGCAGCCTGCTTTTATGACTCAGGACTACAGTTTTGTATTGAGTGGATGGTAGAGAATAGTAAAGGGTAGATTTCTACGAAAACTGAAGCAGGGCTTGAGTGTGATTTGAATGTGAATGACTATTTGTTGTTGTTGTTAGTATGAGGTCAATCAATAGCCTCCAGCAGTGACGGGCCAGGCCCAGACACAGGATGTGGGGGGCTCTCAGGGAACTGAGGGACACAGTCACAGAGTTCTGGAAGAGGTGCAGTCATTCATACAGTGATTCACAGCTCAGCACAAGTCATACACAGACTGGGAATTTAGTAATTGCGGATCTCTGGTGAGCTCACCCTGTGTTTATCATGTGGTGTGTGTGTGTGTGTGTGTGTGTGTGTGTGTGTGTGCGCGCGCGTGTGTGTGTGTGTGTGTGTGCGCGTGCGTGCATGTGTGTGTGTGAGTGACTCAGTAGGAGCTGTGTGGTGGAGGATGGTTGGGACAGGTGTTCGCTGATGTCTTAGGGGACCATATTAATGAGATTAATGACTTTGGGGAGTTGATTTGTGTCCTTTGTGTCACAGTGGTGGACTGCCACCTCTGACTCTCTCAGATCATTTACCTGGAGACTCTCACAGGTTAACAGGCTAATTCACAGGGGCATAAGGTACAAACACACTCACAGGCTAGCATACACACTCATAGACAAACATGCTAACAGAAACACTCACAGGCTAGCATACACACTCATAGACAAACATGCTAACAGACACTCATGCAGACACATAGGCTAACAGACTCACACACCACTCAGACAAAACACTCACTATCACATATTGTGACAAACACTCTCAGAGCACTCACAGCCATGTACGGCCTCACAAGCTAAAACGGACTCAGAGGCACACCACAGATACACTCGCTGACTTATCTGCCTGCCTGTTTACAGTACTTGTTACGGTGTGCATGTTCTGACAGCTCCCGTGCCGCCTGGCCAAAGGTAAGAACAGCTTGTCTCCTGCTGTGTGTGTGTGTGTGTGTGTGTGTGTGTGTGTGTGTGTGTGTGTGTGTGTGTGAGGGAGTAAGAGAGACAGAGGGAGAGAGAAAGAGAAAGAAAGTAAGGACATGTGTGTGTAATATATGTATACACAGAGAGAGAGACAGAGCGAGAAAGTCAGATTTGTGTAATTCTGTTCACACTAGGATTCACAAGGCCGTTCCTGCCAGAGATTCTCTACCACTCAGATCCTTCCTGCATTCCAGAGACCTCCCATATCCAGCATATTTCATATCCCACACATAGCTACAGTTATGTGCTGTGTGTGTGTGTGTGTGTGTGATTGTTTGTGTGTGACTGTCTCTCTGTGTGTTCGAGGGGCCTGTGTGATCCATCTTGTCCCAGCAATGTTTTTTTTCTCTCTGAAAGGAGGACCTTTCTGTTGTTCCATCTGTTGACATTGGCAAAACGAACATGAAATCTAATTCAAACCAGAGCCGATTTTAGACAAACAACGGGACTTAATGAGACTGCCAGGCCTGTTCTACCATTCATTCTTACGCATTATTATTCAATGCTTTTTTTGAACATTTTCAATGTTCCTTAATTGAAACAAAATGACTCTGTTCCCAGTTTGTCAGTTATCCAAATATCCCCGACTTGTAGAGCCGCAGTGATTAGTCCTGCTGGATTGTCAGTTGAAGGGATATTTAAACAACCCCTCGCTGTGGCGATGAGCTCATCACTTTCATCCATCACGTCTCCTAGAGAGAGCTGGAGGGGGAGGGGAACACGGAGGGGGTGGTTGGTCTGGGAACAGAGAATAGGGTTGGTGAGGACCTATAGGGGTTATTTTGGTGGGGGGGGGGGGGGGGGGTTGGGGAGTTTGGGTAAGGGAGAAATTGGGGCGAGCAAGGGGGGCCCTTTGAGTCCATGTGAATAGGAGAGGGAATGTGAGTGTGAATGGGTCACTTCTGAATGCTCCTGTGTGCCACTCCAGCGTTGGCACAGAGCAGCCATTGTCAAGGCCTAACGAGCTGAGTGCCACTCCATCTACTCTCCATCCACTCCATCCAAACGGACGCATCTATCTGTCTCAGTGCACTGACTGGCTTGGACTGTGGGTGCTCTCAGGTCACTGGCCTGTCCTGTCCAAATGGAGATCCAACTCTCCGCTCCTCTCCTCTCCACTCCTCTCCTCTCCTCTCCTCTCCTCTCCTCTCCTCTCCACTCCTCTCCTCTCCTCTCCTCTCCTCTCCTCTCCTCTCCTCTCCTCTCCTCTCCCTCCAAATAATTTAATAATAATTTACCATTTAACAGCCACTTTTAATCCAAAGCGAGTTACAATTAGAGATACAGGGACAGTCTCCCTGGAGTAATTTGGGGCTAAGTGCCTTACTCAAGGGCACACTAGTGGTGGTGCTCCAGGCGGGATTTTAACTATTTTGACCTTCCGATCACTCATTGTCCCCTAGACCACCACTATCCCCTCCCCTCCCCTCCACTCCTCTCCTCTCCGCTCCTCTCCTCTCCTCTCTTCTCCTCTCCTTTCCTTTCCTTTCACATTTAGGGGCTAGGGACATAGGGGCTAGGGATTGCTTCTGGACAGGGTCAATATATACTTCTTCTCTCTTTTCCTCTCTCTCTCACTCACACTCACTAACTCACTCACTCCCAATATGTCCAGTTAGTATCTCCTTCCTGCTGGACACTATGCCACATTTAATTAAACTATAACTCTTTCTCCTCTGCATGGATCAATGACCCCAGTAAAATAGTTATTCATTACTTGATCCTGCACTAGACGCAGTTAGAGTAATAACACACGAAACACATTCCGTAGACAAAGGTCACACAGAAAGGTCACCTCCCTCTCAGCATCTATAGCATCAGTGAGGTTGGTTTGTTTAATTACATTATTAATTACGCTATAAAATAACGCTTCTATAGGGGGACATTTATTCACAATATTGACCACTGAAGGGAATATACATGATATCACTGTATAGACACTGTCTAGATATGATATGAGATAGAAGAGCAAAATGCCCTGTAAGATATTTCTCTGGGTGTTCTTCAAGTTTGAATGTATCATTGTATTGTATTTAGTAGCTACATGTGGTGTCTACATGTGAACACTATGATTATAACAAGACTTTGGTCAGTGGGTTACAGTCATAACTTTGAAGATTACACCAAGGACCCACATGGAAGATATAATGATGACATTCTAGAATCCTCAACAGCCAAGTCAGCTCCACAGACAGACAATAGAACAAGGAAGTGTTTTATAGTACAGTAGGCCAGCAGGCATTTACATTTACTGAAGCTCTTCAGCATTAAAGTGCCAAACGTCTTTTTATAACATGTGTGCATTACAAATGATTAGTAACCAAATCTCATATTTAACTACTGCAATCTTCGAGGATTTCTATCAGCATATCCAGTAGATTAGGTGAAGCGGTGAGCATTGAACTGAATCCACAATGCAATAGAAGAACACCCTGGTGACCAAGAAGTCCATACCTTTTGAAATGTGCATGGGGTTTCCTGTCTGTCTGGTACCACAGAGTTTGCCTGTGATTCAAAGCCTTGACTGGGTACATTTGCATGCATAATGCTCAGGCAAATTGCGGTGGTGTGGGTAACCTACAGTATTGAGTCAAGAACAAACGTTTCCTCTGGTGATTTGAGACAAACCCGATAGGCCCAATCAAAACTGTGAGAGCAGCTGTTTATACACTACATGTGCATTGTTGGTTTTTGCGCATGTGTTCAACGCAGATGATGCTCTTGTGATTAATTTCCTGTGTAGTCACTCGACAGTGAGACTTTTACCATATAGGGCAGTGTGAGGGGAAGGTGGCAGACAGAGGAAGAGGAAAGAAGAACTGACGAAAGGAGATAGAGGGTTAGAGAGAGAGAGAGAGAGAGAGAGAGAGAGAGAGAGAGAGAGAGAGAGAGAGAGAGAGAGAGAGAGAGAGAGAGAGAGAGAGAGAGAGAGAGAGAAACAAACTCAAGTCTCGACTTGCAGATTGACGACCCAGCAGAGGGGAACAAAGTGCAATGGCTGCCAGAAATACCGATCAAGCCAAGGAATACTTTTTATTGGGACATCTATATGTGAACTTTGTGTCGATGGAACTTGTGTTACATACTGACTTTGTCTGTACCTGCATGAAACATGCAAAAGGCAGAGAGAGGGGGGTTGGACAGAGAAGAGATAAGGAGAGATAGAGATAGAGAGAGAGAGACACACACACACACACACACACACACACACACACACACACGGTGAGAGATGACTTCACTGTGAAACTTTGACCTAGTCTCTTGACGATCTGAAATTAACAGCATCTGAGCTTGTTCGGAGCCTCCTTTCTTTCTCATGGGTTTTATAACACTGCCTTACTTTATGTAATGCCCCAGTTATGAAGAGAAAACGACAGAAATGCTAGTTTCCTGTATTATGTGACCATA
This sequence comes from Nansenia antarctica, assembly GCF_963989245.1. Taxonomy (NCBI): domain Eukaryota; kingdom Metazoa; phylum Chordata; class Actinopteri; order Argentiniformes; family Microstomatidae; genus Nansenia; species Nansenia antarctica. The sequence continues at coordinate 24,630,322 of NC_137684.1, read as the reverse complement.
AAACTGGCCAGTGTATAAAAGGATTGATGTCAGAGAGCAGGAAGTCTCCACTTAACTTGCTGGGGGGGGGGGGGGGGGGGTGACTGAGCTTTATCTTTACTTTCACTCTCATTGCCACCCTTCATCCTGTAGCTTACCTCTCCTACACATTTCTGAATGAAACACCTCCATTTCAATTGAAAGAAAATGACCTTGTCCTACTTGGGGAGTTTTTCACCAGACCCTGTCACATATTTGTTTGTTTGTGTGTGTGTGCACGCGTGTGTGTGTGTGTGAGAGTGTGTGTGTAAGTGTGTGTGTCACATTATACTGTATATCAGCTATTTCCATACTATGTATTCCACATGTTTTAGCTTAGTTTTATGCTAGTTTATTGAATCACATACAGTTCTCACGTCAGCCGTAAAAGGGCTGTGCAGAATGGCTTGAAGAATAGTCTGACATATTGTACAACCATCACCACCATGTCTTGTGGTTATGTGTGTACATTGTCCATTGTGATAAGTCATGTGTAATGTGTGTATGTTGGATGTAATTGACACTGCTATATTGAGCTTTTCCATCTGTACCGACAACAAATTCCACCGACCTTGGTCGTGTGGTCATTAAACGATTCATTCATCATTATCGTCAACCTCTCAAAAAGGCCAATGAGTTTGTGTCTTTGCGTGTCAATGCGTTTGACTCTCTCTCTCATGTGAAGATTCACCGAAAAAATGGAAGCCTTTGTGTCGTTCTCATTCTACAACAATAGAACTAATTCGAGGCCATTATGGGATATTATGTTACCTACAATTTAGGCCTACTCAGCCTACAGGTGCCAGCCTATACCATTTCAATACACACCCAATGTACACACATAAACATGTACACACACACATACATGTAATCCAATGTACACACTGCTCCACACGGACTATCTTAGCACAGAATGCATTCGTTTAATTCAGAGAATAGGACTGTGTGCTAATGTCTTGTACAGAAAAAATATTCATTTTTTTTGTCTGTCTAGATACAGTGTGTGTGTGCAGCTTTATGCATTGATGTGTTGTTGGAGATCAGCCTAGGCTATCAGGTAGTCTCACCAGGATCTGACGGAAGGTATTTGGCAATGATACTTGAACACTCACTTCTGATGAAGAGATATTACTAAGTGGTGGCTGCTGCTCAGGAGGTAGAGCCGGCGTCTAATGATCGCAAGGTCTGAATGACACTTGAACACTCACTTTTGATAAAGAGATATCACTAAGTGATGGCTGTGACTCAGGAGGTAGAGAGTAGAGACGGCGTCTAATGATCGCAAGGTTCGCGGTTTGATCCCCGGCTGCCCATGTGTTGAGGTGTCCTTGGGCAAGACACTGAACCCCCAAATTGCTCCCAATGAGCGGGCCGGCACCTTGCATGGTAACTTGTGTGTGTGTGAATGAGAGGTTGTTGTGATCCAAAAGTGCTTTGGAATAAGGTGCTATATGAGTGCAGTCCCTTTACATTTAAGTTATGACATCTTCAAAAAAACAACAACGGTTGTTGATAGCCATTCACCTTTACTGAATAAATAAAACAACATTCTGTTCTCTGGAGCTAGAATAGTTAGGCTACCTGGCGACGTCACCTCCAAGTGGAACGAGACGGGAGCAGTACTGCATGCGACCTGTTAACACACCCAGCCCACCGGCTCACTCAAACGGTAAATCTCATGCCCTTAAAAGGCGTTTTTCATCGCCTACCGTTTCAACAAGAGCCCGCGGCTAAGCGGTTCAGTTTCTTCCTGCTCCTCTGCGCACTCTGCTGGCGAGCGAAGGAATAGCAGTGCGTGACGTTAGAATTATCAGGTTCTATCTCCATTTTTGTCAAAATTTAGTTTTTTACATAATCTGATCCATTAGGTGTTTATTAATGACTGTGTGGTGTTATTTTTTAAAATGTTGACATTTTTGAGTTAGTAATTCATAAAATACAAAGGTTCCATCTCACAAAACATAATGGATTGTAAAAACTTTGACGTTCAATATCTCTGAACTACCCTAAACCGAGATAGAACCTTATAACTAAGTAAATAAACATATTTCAACATATTTGTTCAGTTATTTTAGGTAGACTTCGCTCATGCTCAATAAAAAAGATTTCATATAGTTTGTCCATGACAAAATTATATAATTCAACAACTTAATTAAATTTCTCCTATGAAAGTACACCCGTTGCTCAAGTGAGATGCATAGCGTTGTCCCTTACACAACATGTGAAGACCCTCCCAGTGTCTGGACAGCAGCGGTTTCCTCTTACGATATGTGTGGTTTTGAGGTCTGACAGAAGTAAATTGGGTAACATGTGAAGCACAAGGGTCTCTTGAACGGAAGTAGCCTGCTTCAGTTGAGCTCAAGTGATAACACAATGTCATTGTATGCACCCAAATTGTGGAATGCACTGCCAGTTTACATTAGGGATGCAACCTCAGCACATATGTTCAAGTCAAGACTAAAAACCCATCTTTTTAATATTGCCTTTAAATTACTAAATAATTAAATTAAGATGATAAAAACCCATCCTTTTAATATTGCATTTAAATGACAAAATAATTAAATTAAGATTATATAATGATTAAAGCACTTTGAGCTGCAACGTTTGCAGGAAAAGCGCTATACAAATGAAGTTATTATTATTATTATTGACTTTAATGACGACAATAATATGCAACAATACCACAACTTTTCATAAACCCCATGATCACCATTTATTAAATTCCCACATCATACAGCTGAGTAGCTATTACTCATGAATATGTGCACTAATTGTGCCTGAACAGTTTGATCCCTATCCATTTCCATAGGTGGAAGAACACATAGACGGGAATGGTAACAGGTAACAGAAGACTGTAAAAACAGACACTGCTGGTGCTCGTGCAACCCTGAGGGAAATTCTCATCCGTAGCAGCAGAATAAAAAAGTCCAAACAGGGAGACTATTGGAACCAGTACCGCGAGGGTCGACAGTGAAAACATCTCATCTGTGTTATTCTATTACAACGTGTGATGAATCGTTAATATGTAGTGTTCAGTTCAGGGTCACAACCAGTGAGTCTTTTAAGTGTTCACAGTATTTCAAGCCGGGGTTGGCTCCACGGTTGTTTCAGGATCTCTTTGAATCAGTCTCGCATCCTGAGGGATCATGTTGGGAATCCCATCGATGATAGGGTATGCGATGCCAAGCTCCTCGTTAATGAGTTCATTGGTCTTTTCCTCGTACCTGAGAGAGAGACGAGAGGAAAGGAGACAAATCGTGAGCTTAGAATGATAAGGTTCTATCTCCGTTTAGAATGATAAGGTTCTATCTCCGTTTAGAATGATAAGGTTCTATCTCCGTTTAGAATGAGAAGGTTCTATCTCCGTTTAGAATGATAAGGTTCTATCTCCGTTTAGAATGATAAGGTTCTATCTCCGTTTAGAATGATAAGGTTCTATCTCCGTTTAGAATGATAAGGTTCTATCTCCGTTTCAGGGTCGTTCAGAGATATTGAGCGTCAACGTTTTTACATTCCATTATGTTCTGTGAGATGGAACCTTTGTATTTTATGAATTACTAACAAAAAAACACAAAAAACACACAGGCATTAATAAACACCTAATGGATCAGATTATGTAAAAAAAAAACTAAATTTTGACAAAAATGGAGATAGAACCGTATAATTCTAACGTCACGAAATGCTGTATTGATATTGAACCATCATGACATGTCATGATTGATGCAGGCAGCTAAGTCAATTTGCTAACTAACTGACTTCCAGCTAAATATTAGCAAAACACAAAGTCATGATAATTGTTGATTGAAGGAAGAGCAGAGCTGCCAAGTCTCACGCAATCTGTCAATAAATCGACTCACCTCAGCTGCTTCTTGGAGAGAGGACACACCAGGAACTCAAGCAGGGAAGTGTCAAAGTGTCTCACTTCAACCTTCACATCTGTCAGATGTCTCCTAGACTCAAGCAGAGGTCCTACTAAGGGCACATATTTGACAGACCTTTCAATATTTCGACTTTCATTCGCTAATCTCCTTAAAGCATTCTGTAACATGACCGAAATAGCTTGTAGCCAGTGTAGACGGACGTTAACTTAATATGTTGTTCTGTTTATGTTCGCTGACCAGGAAGAGCATTACTTTGTGATGACATGTGCAACAGCAATATCGCTCCGACCAGCAACCATCAGAATCTGATTATACCGTTCCTATTTCCTCTTGAAATTCAACTATCGTTTGAGCCTCTGGCAGGCAGCACATTGAAACGTTGAACATATACCATTTTTAAAAAGTAAATTTTGAGTGCTTATATTACAAATATTAGAATCTATTAAAAAAAAGTATAGCCTACGAATCACTATGAATAACATAGTGCTTTAATGTACAATTTATAGACATACATTTGACATGTCTTACATAGATTTACCACGAGGTGGCGCTACAGCATTACTCTAAAAACCACCAGAGCGCAAATATTTTACCTCACTCTATGATACAGTACCAGCTAATATATTTTACATAATTAGGATCACTTCATAGATGCTATCGAAATTAGTCAAGTAGAAATCCTTCAAGCACATAAATGAACCATCATAGTATGAATTGTTCAAACGTACCAGACAGAATTATGGAAATCTATTAGGTCTAGTCTAGTACTGTAAACAAAGTTATATTGGCTTAGCAAGAGATTCCACTGAGACTGCTTCCCATTATTACTGCGGTAGAAAGTGATGTATAAAATAATTGATGTCTTGTCCATGGTCTTATCATTCATCGTGAGTATAGCTCTGAGAGTTTCTAGGGGCAACATACAGGAGTTTTAGGTGAGTTCACATTATATTATATTATATTATACCAAACGGGTCCTGTGAGAGAGCCATGGGCATCGGCAGAGAGAACAGCTAACATAATAGAATACCCCTAGGCTCTGAAAAACAACAGAGTAATTAGATAGAACTACAGCTACTGTCTAGCTCTCTGTTACAACGGCAGGTAATTTAGACCCCAAGGACAAGCTTCTGCTTCAGGCTGGAACCCATAATTTAATGAGGCCGAGACTGAGTCTCCCCCCTCTCAGATTAAACACAGGAAATCGGAAAAAAGTCTGCTACACAATGGAGTCTGATATCCCCACTTCCAGTGCATCTGCAGTTCATTGTGTGCACCAAATGCATTGTGAGAAAATAACCTGTGCCCGTTTTGCTTGTAGGCTAAATACATTAAAAAAAGTAGGCTACTGTAGTTCAGTGTGAAACTCTGAAAAAGTAATATTTGTAAGATTAGAAATGTATCTGCTTTTAGTATCTTCTTCACACATAGTATCTTCTTCTTCTTCACACATACACACAGACTCATAATATACACTCACTGAACGGTTTATTAGGAACACTGTAGAATTTTTCCTGGATACAAGGTGTACAGGTTTTTCGCCCTTGCTTGATTGCTATGCGCCGGTGGTCCTCGGGCCTCTCCTCGGGGGCCCCCGGCCGCCTCGCGTGCTTGGTCTGTTTCGCCGCTGGGGCTCCTGCTTGGATAGCCTGGTGCGGGGCTATTATGGTCTGTGCTTGGTTGGCTGGGCCAGGTTTGCTGGTGGTGGGGAGGGTCGGGTGTGTGGGGCGGCTGGGGCCCCCCGGGGGGGGGTTTGGGGGCCGCTGCTGTGCGCTGGTAGGCAAACTAGTAGTAGTCGCTCTATGAGTAGAGGGCTGCAAGGGAATTTTCCTGGATGCACAGTGTACAGGTTTTTTACCTTTGCCTGCTTGCGCGCTCTGTCATCATGTGAAGCGCGTTGAGTCACATTTGATTTGATTTGATAATACTGGGTAGGGCCTCCCTTTACTCTCAAACAGCCTACATTTTTCGTGGCATTGATTCCCCATTCTTTGAGATTCTGGTTCATGATGACATGATTGTTCAGGTGCACTTTCAAGCTGTGAATCTCCCGTTCTACCAGATCCCAAAGGTGTTCTATTGGATTCAGATCCCGTGACTGGGAAGGCCACTGAAGGACACTGAACTCATTGTCATGTTCATGAAACCAGTTTGAGACGACTTTGGCTTTGTGACATGGTGCATTGTCATCCTGGAAGTAGCCGTTAGAAGATGGGTACATTGTGGCCATGAAGGGATGTACATGGTCAGCAACAATACTCAAATAGGCTGTGGCATTCAAGCAATGGTTGAGTGGTATTAATCCCCAAAGCGTGCCAAGAAAACATTCCCCACACCATTATACCACCTCCACCAGCTTGGACTGTTGACAGGTGTTCCATTGTTCCTAATAAAGTGTTTGGTGAGTGTAGGTTGTAGTACAGTATGTCTTGTAAAAGCATGTTTACTTCCTCACATAAAACCAACAGATGGTGCCATCCTCTTCTCACATAAAAAGTGCCCTTGGCCTTTCTCAACCATATTAAGTTTGGAGAGCTTCTGCAGCCTCCAACCACTAACTTTTATACAGTAGAGGGGGAAATAATGGCAGACCGAGTGATGCATTTTAGGCCTATCACGCATAGTGATATTAAATAACACTTTTTGCGCTGCTGTGACTAGAGACAGACGACAGTTAGGCTACAAATCCAGGGACTTTGCGCTGCTGTGTCTAGAGACAGACGACAGTTAGGATTACCTTTTTCTTTTTACTGTTTTACCCTGCTTTTATATTCATTCTATGCTTGTATATGTTTTTATTGTATTCACTTTATGTTCTTATTCCTGTTGTAAAGCACTTTGAGCTGCATTTCTTGTATGAAAGGTGCTATATAAATAAATCTTTACTTACTTACTTACTTACTTACTTCTTTGATCACCTAGCTGTCATAACCTTTACCAGTGCCAAAAGTCTCGCCCTCAGCATGACAGAGAGCAAATGAGGTGATGAGGTTGACTTTCAACAATGGAAGTATCTACGCATGAAGTACTGCAGGGTGCACAAGAAGGTAATGTTGCTTACTTCTCTTGTTAGTTATGGATCAAAGAACAGTTATTGAGTTTTAAGACGATTTAATCAGTTACAGGCAGATATATACATTACGTCTGTTCCCCGTGGACCCGGGCTGGGAAGAGAACGCTCTCTCTCTCTCTCTCTCCCCGTTCCGTTCCAGAGGGGAGGGGCCAGCGTGTATGTGTGTCTTTGCCCAACCCCCAAAGGTCCCTGTTGGTCATCTGGTTGCCATAGAACCCTCATTGTTAGAGGGCATCATGTCCTTGCATGCCCTGGTATGTGTGTGTGTTTAAAATATACTACATATTCATACATAGATCATACATACTACAGAAATATACGACAGTAACACATGAATCAACTGAGAACAAAGAGAACACATGGGGTCCAATTATTGATTATCTGGGAAGAATGGTTGATTATATCCTGTAGTGATGCAAGCCTGTACTCCTTTTTTTATTTTTTTTATTTACTATTTTATTTTACTTGTACTCTTTAGTTGTATCCTTGTAATACCTGACAATGTTGCATTTTGGGAATTGCTTGGAACCAAATCATACTAGACATGTATGCCTGGCAGCTTGTTGTTTGTTTGTTAGTTTGTTAGTTTGTTTGTCTTGTGTATAAAACTGAAAAACTGAGAAAAAAAAACAGAGAACAAATTGAAAACCTCAGACTCAAAGCTCTGTATCAATGCAACCGCTTTAGCATGTTGTGTGCATTATAACATACGGTGAAAAACCCTCAAGGAAGTTCATCAGTGCATTTCTTATTCTACCTAGTTGAAATTTACTACAGAACATTTGACTACAGAACTGTAATTTCCTGTTTGAGTTTGAGCTGAGCCAATCAAGACAGGAAGAACAGTATATATTGCCAGCAGCGTTTTAGTTCCTATGTTCAAATTTTGCTGAGCCAGCGTTGAGTTTGTTAATCACCTCCCCGTAGACTAACCTGATCCCCTATCGATGAGATATTCTCATAAAATGCAATAATGAAATGAGAGCAGCGGGACCTTAATACCTCAGATTTATAGCCATACTCAGAATCAACTAAGCTTACCGTTAAATTAAATCTTTTGGTTACTCAGCAGCAAATTTACAACGAGGCATGAGTGAGAGGGTTCCCCACATTTTGCATCATTACTGCTCGTTTCAAGGTCTACGAGGGCTTCACTGCCCATTAAAGTCACCGGGGCATGTAAAGCTGTGTCTTTGCTATGTTTATGTGTTCATAATTGTGGGTGTTAATTGGACGTGCTGTGATGCAGCATAGCCGCTTTGATCTAACCGTTTGACCTTTTCGTGTTCGTGTTTGATCATTCTTCCTTTTTGGATAGTCATGTTCATGTTCTTTATTTTTATGCACATTATTATTGCATCTAATTTACAAAAATATGCTTTACAAAAAAGTTTGATGAATAGATGGGAGAGGGAGAAATGGAGAGAGAGAGGGAGCAAAGAGGGAGAGAGAGAGAGAATGAGAGAGAGAGAGAGAGAGAGAGAGAGAGAGAGAGAGAGAGAGAGAGAGAGAGAGAGAGAGAGAGAGAGCTGAGAGAGTATGTCTCCCATTAGTCTATTCCCAGAGTGGTAGGAATAGAAGTCTGGATGTGCCTCTTCTTCTCAGAGATTAACACCATTAGGGAGCAGAGAGATGGCACGCGTCTGACAACACATGAAAAACACACTCACAGCAAGGTCACATATGCTCCACTCTGCCATGTGTTTCCCATTAATATACCGCTAATGTGTATACTAGCTTGTAGACGCCCACCCACAGCAGCAGCAGCCGTAGACCCCAGAGCGATACTAATGTGTACTGAATCAACCAATATAAGCAGCACAAATCCAGAGGGTACTACTTTAATGTAGATCCACCAGAACAGGTGTTGAGTGGTCTGGTCAGGCCCATTGGCGGCCTCTCTCCTCCTTCAAGCCAATATGTTCTCATGCATTATGCCTGTAATGTCCTAACAGTGGCGGGCGGTGCATTTCACACCTAGGCCTTCAGTGATGTCCGACACAGTCCTACCTGAATTATTCTACCTCTTAATACCATCATTATGACGCCATGGCTCTAGAAACTAGACAGAAACACAGTATAACCGGGCGTTGCATCACCTTAACATAATCAGACAAGTACAACAGAGTTATATTAATATTTCCGAAGCATTTTTAATCAATAAATCCGCATTTACAATGAAGAGTGTGATCTTTAAGATCGCTTCGCTTGGATACTGTCAAAACTTTTAAATAAAAGGCACTTTTATCGTCAAGAAACGTGACAAAACAATTCAACAAGTCTCCTTGAGTACTTTTACTGCACAGCTGATTCACGTGCGCCACCCACGTAATCTCCACATCTCTTGCAACCTGCAACAGACGCATCAAACATTTATTTTATAAGCCTATATTTGTCATTTTAATTACCTATATATTAATTCGTTAATATTGAAACGAAAATAAAATGAATTTTAATTACCTATATATTAATTCGTTAATATTGAAACGAAAATAAAATGAAATAACGAAATAAAATGACAAAAATATATACAAATAAAATAAAAAATAAAATGCTTTGTACTCACCAAAACAACTTCATTTGAAAACAAAATCCATCCTCCTTTCTTTCCTCAGGAATACTTCAATTACTCTGTTGTACAGTCTGTTGAGCTGTAAATCCACTCGAGTGTCCCCAAAGGTGTTCAAAAGCACCGTTGCTTGTAAGTGCCCAGCCGTGCTTTGGTGTCTCGTTGCTCCCTTGGTTAGACAACTCAAGTTTGCAAAACCAGTGTGGCTCCAAACACCCGATCGATCTGTTGCAAATAGCAGGCATTGCCAGCAGTACAATTTGCAGTGCCTTTCGGAGCCTGTGAGCCAGGGGTACCGCTCGTAGTTAGCGATCTGAAAGTGCCGGACAAACCCTTTTCCCCGCTGAGAAAGGCTCGCAAGAGTCGGGGTTGGCCGTTCTCTGATAATGTCTATCTTTTCCTGGAAAGTTCTTCTAGAAAATGGCGTTGTTTTAAGATCTGCCACCACATCTGCCTCTTCTCCCCCTTCCGCCATTGTAGCTGATTGCAGACGGTATAAAGATACGCAAATTACCTTGCTACGCATCTCAATAGTGCGTATCCAATCAAAAGACGTGCTGGGTGCTGACATCAGATTGAGCCTTCCAGCAGGCGCCGTTGTTGATTTTGCTCGCATCTACGTAGGTTTACTAGGAACGCCACAGGTTTTCTCGTTCCAACGTAAAGTTACAGGTCGAATTCGCGGCACCGTCTGTTGTGAAGGCGGGCAGATTTGGGAGCCCCCTAGCAACACATTTTGATTGGATAAAAGCTCTAACATAAAGGCCAGCCCTCCAAATCTCAATTGGAGACTGGAAGCAGCGCAACCAAGAGGAAAGCTATGAAATGAAGAGAATAGACTATGGGGAATCATTAATACATATTTGTGTAAAAAATATATTAAATAAAATGTATATTCTGATGATGTTTAGGCCAGCAGAGAAGGCCTTGCTGGCCCTGACGGCACACCACTGTGTCCTAACATCTTATTATCTGACATAGAGTTTCTCCTGTCCCTCCAGGGTCCATATGGAGGGAGAGTGTTCTTACTTGTGAAAAAACTTGCTGTTTTACAAGTCTTTGGAGGTTAGGGGTGGCGGAGGGCATATCACAGGTAGTTAGTGAGATATTACAACAATTCACAATTCCCCAGCAAACTTGCTACATTGCTCCCTCCTGTTGCTCAGGGATTGTGGATAACTGTGAATATCGGTTCTTTGTGTTGCGTTATCTCACTGACCCGTATACCTGTAATGTTGGTTGTTATTGATTCTAAGAGTGTAGTATTACATCTGCTATGTTCATACATGTATTCTGTTATGGTGGTTGGTGAGGAGTATGCACAAAAGTCTTTTGGGGATGGCTTTCCACTTCATTTTTTATTTTTTTCTGAGTGGGGCAGTCCCACTCATATTTTCTTCATTTTGATTGACAGATATAGTAGAGATTTAGACAGGAGTGATGGGTGAGAGAGAGAGGAGGGATGACATGCAGGATATGTCCCCGGCCGGAATCGAACTGGGGACCCTGCGGTTACATGGTCAACGCTTAACCCGCTACGCCACCTAAGCACCCCTTCCTCTTCTAATAACTGACATTTTTACACTGCAAAAAGTCAGCTCTCAAAAACAAGAAAAAAAGCAATAAAATGGGAGAAATATTACTTAAAATAAGCAAAATTATCTGCCAATAGAACAGGAAAATGTTACTTGCCAAGATTTTTAAAAACAGGTACAAATATCTAGTCTCAAAGAACCCACAGATATCTTAAAACTAGTGCCGTCCGACTGAAAACAAGTACATTTGTCTGGATACAAAGACAAGTTTTAAGAATTATTTTCTCAATATGTAAGACAATGTGCTTAAAATGTAGTATCCAATGCTATTGCAATCACTGGTCTCTGCTAACCACGGCAACTACCTGCAATCTCTCTTTGGCATGTGTACGCATGCAAGTTTAGATTATGCTTCTTTTTTTCCACATGGTGCTTTTTCTTTTTATAGGAACCATATAAAATGGTTCTATAGAGCACTTTTAGGGGTGCCTTTTATGAATGAATGAATGAATGAATGAATGAATCAATGGTCTTTATTGTCATTGCTATAGTACAGGTACCAAACAACGAAATTTAGGAGGGGTGGCTCCCCCGGTGCTAGGAAAGAAAAAAAAAACTAAAAAAAACACAAGAAGGGAAGGAGCTGGTTTACATAAATAAATAAAGGCTATGTACACTATCCACTATACTATACTGTACAGAAAGACGACTAGGGTTGTCATATTGCACATAGTGTTATTGCACATTCATTTGAAGTGTCGCAGTTTGCAGGCTAGAAATGTACATATTTGTGCCTCAGCACTACACCTGATTTTTTTTTCAGTCCAGCAGCTGCCATCAATCCGTCCAGACTGTCCAGGGCCCAGAACCTAGGTCTTTGCTGTGTTCAGGGCCTGGATGGGGTTATCAAAACATGGAACCATTGTTGGTTACTTCTAAGAGCGTAGGACATTACCTAGATGTCTTTTATTTTGATGAAATAGAACTTTGCCTGGATAAGAACATTTTGCAATGATACCATGTTGCAGCCAGGGGAAATACACACACAGTGTGACACAATGAAATGGGCTGTTCAGACATGTGGTTCTGGCTCCCAGTGAGACAGCCATTGGAGTATAGACTTGTGAATAAGGATAACTAATCAATAGTCATTGTCCTGATAGTCCTTACTCCTTAAGTGATATTGAACATCCTAAAAGGGGTACCCAATTTTATCCAAAACAGTTACAGTATAAGGAAAATTCAATATGGCTGCCCAAATGCATACAATGACCCCCATAAATATTGGAAAGAGGAAAGATTTTTGTCTTCTTTTAGCTCTTCCAACAGTTTGAAATCAATTTGAAATCAAACAATTGTTATTAGGTTAAAGTAGAGATTCTCAGCTTTAATTCAATGTATTTTTTCAGATTGTTTTCATAATTTAGTAATGACAACGCTTATTATACATAGTACCCCGCCAGGCTGCTAAATGACTAGTTAATGACTAGACTACTGATAGTAGCCGCCAGGCTGCTAAATTACTCTGGCCTCCCCCTCCCCCCCGCCCCCAAGTCTGCCCAGGACTGAATATGCACTGGACCTTTGAAAAACTCTGCACTGCACTTTATATATATATACATATATATATAGCACTATACAATGCACTATCTGTCCTGTGTTGTCCTGTTTTTGCATTTGCATTTGTATTTGTTTTTGTTCATGTATACATAAACGCACCTACTGTAATGCCAAAACAAATTCCTATATGTGTCAAGCATAATGGCAATAAACGTTATCTGAATCTGAATCTGAATCTGAAACCCCTATTAGCTTGGCGGGTGTTTCTGGTAAGTCAGGTGTGTTCTGTCACATCATTTGTGTAGGCATAAGAGAGCTGTCAATGTCTAGTATTGATTCTAGGCTTCGCATTTGCCTTTCGGCTCTGCTATTCGTATCTGTCAACACGAGGACCAAAGAGACATCAATGAAAGTCAAGGACGCCGTTATGAGGCTGAAATATCAGAAAAATCCATCATAAACATAAAACCGAAACCTAAGACTTACTAAAATCAAGTTTGTAACATCATTTAAGAAGAAAGAAAGCACTGGCGAGTGATCTCCAGGACGTTGGCATGAATGTGTCAGAGAGTACTACTGCTGTGTTTTCTATCTGCAGAATATGTCACTAGTAGAAATACAGAGGTTTCACTGCAAGGTGCGAACCACTAGTCCGCAAAAGACTGAACCGAAGATGGCTGCAGTACTGGTCTGGCCTGCAGAGCATCACCAGAGAATAATACTCAGTGTCTGGTGGGGTCAATTGGTTGCAGACAGGCAGTTATTGCATGCAAAGGATTTTCGACCAAATATCAAACATGAGTACTTAATTTGGACAATACTCTTGGAGCAATGAAATAGAGGGAGTATGCTTAAAAAAAAGATCTAAAGGGTGAAACCAATTTTAAAAGAAAGTTGAATTAAAGCTGACATTCTCTGCCACACTTCAGTAGTTACCTCTGAGCTTTGGGAGCCTCCAGTAAGAGTGTTCACAAATCCAATAGGACACCTTTGGGATGTGGTAGAACGGGAGATTCACAGTTTGAAAGTGCACATGAAAAATGCAACCTGAATTGCATGATGCAATTATGTCATCATGGACCACAGAATCTCAAAGGAATGTTTCCAACATCTTGTGGAATCAATGTCGTGAAGAATTGAGGCTGTTTTGAAAGCAAAGGGAGACCCTTCCCAGTATTAGTATAGTGTTCCTAATAAAGTGTTTGGTGAGTGTATATCTCTCGAGCAATACAATATTGAGTGACTCCAGATTGAAGGGTTGGAAAAGTTTGATCTGCCATGTTAATAAAGGCAGTAGTCACCTCCCCACTCCAGGACCAGTAAGAGAGCAGGAAAGATCATCATCATTCCCACCCCGATCCCCACCTCTTCCAAAGTCTTCCATCTGGAAAAAGGTTCCTCACGCCACCTGAACAGTTTCTTCCCCATGGCAGTGCGCCTCACAAACAAGACACCTGCCTCTCATTGAAGGATATGGTAACCCCCCAAACTCCAGCCCGCTCACTCCGCTCCTCCACCTCGGCTGGCCGACTGGCCCCACCACCTCTACACAGCAGTCGTGCTGCCCGATCACGTCTCTTCACAACAATGGCTCCCCGCTGGTGGAATGAGCTCCCCACGGCTGTCAGAACGGCAGAGTCACTACCCATCTTCCGTCGTAGACTGAAGACCCATCTCTTCAGGTTACACCTTAACTGCTCCTCCTGAGACATCCGCTTTCCCCTCTACTGTGTCCCTAAGAACTTCTATTGCCCCCCTTGTACCATTTCTCTGTTTCTCCAGTGTAAAAAAACCAAACAAAAAAAACAACAACAACTAGGTTTTAGAAGAAGGTGATAGGGAGAAGGTTTTTCCTTCTATCAATGGCCCCGGGCCTGAGCTGGATTACTCTTCCTGCTACGAATGGTGGACTGATGATTCACATGCTTAGTATTCAAATGTATTGATTGTAAGTCGCTTTGGAATAAGGCGTCTGCTAAATGCCAAACATGTAAATGTAAATGTAAATGTCATTGACTCTGATTCTGATTCTGGAAAAGACTTCTAAGCTGTGTGTCCAAGGCAAGCAGTCTTTTTATAGGACTTCGATATCTGTCTGTATCCACTGTTAGAAATACTATTATCTGTGCAACCTTTTCAAGCGTCTATTTCAGTCAGACTTTCTCAAAAATGTGAAATGTTGTTAGACAAGGTGCACTACAAAGAGCATGATGCCGGAAAGGAGATCTATATCACCAAAGATCGATCTGGTCTGTCAAAGGGCTCTCTGACAACAATACCAAACGGTGGTCACAAAGGCAGACAAAAGGTTCTTGATAAAGGTGCATGGACAATAATTCTTCGAACAGTGGATACAGATATAATTATTCATATTCTTACTGATTTGTTTTGTACTGTGCCAGCGGCCATTTGGCATATTATGTCCAAAACATTTAGTGAATGAAGGCACCCCTTCAAAATCTCATTTATACATCCCAAAGCACTTTCGAACCAAATTTGCAGAATGTTGCAGAATCACAACATTCTGCCAGTGCATCTCACAAAATAAACGACACAATTGTATGACTGAAATAAATATGTACACTTTTTTCAGTAGTGTGATGGATTTTTTTTTTTTTTTACCCGAATATAATTGATTGGATGCCTCTCTTGCAGAAACCTCTTCAGCCACAACTGTAATGAGCCCTTGCACTGTTTCAAATTAATACTGTAAATTGCTTATGTGAGAGGGTGAATACAGACACCAATCTTATTGGAGTGATGTTATAATGTGCTTTGAAAGCTGAATCTCATGCATCTTTCATTACCTATAACTCTTCAGCTCAGCATCAGTGCGGAAGAAGAGGAGGACTGATGTTTGACAGATGAAAACGGATTTCCTCCTCTTAAGCAAGTCGAGAGATATACTGTATATTTCTCCGAAGGACGCGCAAGCTGTGGAATGAAACTGCAGACATCTATCCAGACATCTATCCTTTGTGTGATCATGCTATTGGTATAAACTTGAAAGCACCCCATCTCCTATTCAATCCTCTAATACCACTTTAAATTCACAGAGTATCCAGGCACAGCAATAAATCAGGGTCCGACAAACTAGCTCTCGGTGCACGAACCAAACTGAACCACTTTGATTGAATTTCAATTTTAATGCGAGGGCTGATAATGAGGTTATCATATCATATTTTCGGCAGATTTCAAGATAGGAAAGCAACCATACAAAACATTTAGGAGTCAGCATGTTTATTGTTGTTTCTTATAAATATCAAGTACAGTATATATACACTTACCATATAAAATAGCTTGAATATTTCCCCAACATAATATCTTCAAAACTCAACAATTGGTTTCATAATAAAACCAATCTACCAACCTGAGACCCAAATGAACATAAATATAACGGAAAGTTTAACAATTACATGCTACTCGGTAGCAAAATGTACATCAGGTATATTTGAGCCAATGCAAGCCATAACCATCCACAAAAAAATACATCGACACATTTCAGTCTGATATCGTAAGCCATTCTGCCTGTTAAGACCCACATATCACTACAGAAAATGTGTAACATTTATCAAATGATGAAGTCTTTGGGTCAATGGGGCTTTTCCATCAGCAGCCCAGGTCGGCCCAGTTCGGTTCGCGTCAGGTCGGCCCAGTTCGGTTTAGATCAGTTCTGGTTTTCCATTATACACAAACCGACCCGGACTAGTAGGAGGAGTAGACGATAGTAGGCGGAGTTACGCGTCACACGCAGCCTGGCAAAAAGCTTCCGGGTGTACACACACAGCAACAACAGCCGTGATTTTTTGGGAGAGAAAGAGAAAGAGAGAGAGGAAGCTATGTACACATAATAAAGTCATGTTTTTTGAACCCTTAAAACCACTGCCTTCACTTGTCTGCTTTATGAACTGTAGTATCATCATCGGGAAACGCAGACAAGACGCGAATCTACCGGCATTTGACTCATGAGTGAACGGCGAAAATGGCTGGACAGCACAGCAGCAGCGGCCGGGTGAACTCCCGGTTCATCGAGTTTACGGTTAAAAGCATAACTTCTCGGGGTGTCAGCGTGGTGGTTAAGGGCTCAAAATGACCGTAGACAGATGGTGAAGTTAGCAAAGGAGTATTGTGTTTGTACCACCTCCACAGCCGGTGTTATTCACGGGCAAAGACGGTGCATAATAGCGATTTTTGTGTTGTGCTTGTTGTAAATAAAAGTTCTATGATTCATTGAAATGACATTAAACTAAGATAATACGATGGTCAGCATAATTTTTCGAATCTTTATTAATAAGCTATTACAGAAACTGTAGTGACATTTTCCTAGAGCGAATGTGGTATTTCAAGATGGCGGTTAGTGAAGAAATATATGGACTTGGGATGACGATTTTCCATTGACCAATCAACGGTGTGCAGCGTCACACGTCACATGCAGCCTGGCAAAAAGATCCGGATATGAAATGGCTTGGGGAGGGACCCTGGGGTCGATGTGGAGCTAAAGAAGCGAACCGAACCGACCTGGGACGACTAATGGAAAAGGGGAAAAGAAGCAGACCGAAGCGGGCTGACCCGGGTCAGCACCGTAGTGGAAAAGCCCCAAAACAGAGACTCAAGAAGGTGCTTACAGTTAAGCGTCATCTTACTTGTAATCAAATTCCTTCTTCCTTCCTTCCTCAAATTTTTTGGGGGAAGGAGCAAAACATTTAACTCTCTTGTCCAGTGGTTGCTGTGACCTCATCATGGGGTGCATTCCTGGCCAACTATATCGCTGTCAGTCTCGCAATCAACCAATGGTAGTGTGCGATGTCATCGACTGCTCGGGTCGGGCGTCAGATTGCTTTTTCATATGATGTGGTTAGCTGATGTATGAAACACTTATTAGATCTGCAATGAAGTCAGTACGTTGGTGATTGTCCACTTCTGACCAGAGCACTTCTGTATCACCAGCTTGTAGCCGAACTCTGATTCGCTGCTCTCCATCAGCTCTAGGCAACGCATGGTCTTCCTGTTTTGAATGGAGCCTCCCTGTGTGGACACAGGAAGCACAATTTTAAATTCCATTCAATTCAATTGAATTAAATACAACCGTAGTTATCTACTCAGAGGCAAAGTATCATCAATAGCAGGTGCCTGTGAATGGGAAATAGTGAAGGTACAGAGAAAAGTTCAATATCATCAATACCGGAATCACCCTCTCAGCAAGGGAACTAAAGCCCTATGGTAAAGATAATGGAAGCTAATGGGGTCATGTAGGGGCGGCTGTGGCGCAGGAGGTAGAGCTAATGATCGCAAGGTTGGCAGATTGGCGGTTCGAGCCCCGTCTGGCCACATGTCGAGGTGTCCTTGAGCAAGACACTGAACCCCAAATTGCTCCGAACGAGCGGGCCGGCACCTTGCATGGTAGCTTGCCGCCATTGGTGTGTGAATGGGTGAATGAGAGGCTATTGTAAAGCGCTTTGGAATAAGGCGCTATATAGTCAGTCCATTTACCATTTATGTAAACAGCTATATAAATGGGAGAGATGTGTGGTGTGTGTGTGTGTGTGTGTGTGTGTGTGTGTGTGTGTGTGTGTGTGTGTGTGTGTGTGTGTGTGTGTGTGTGTGTGTGGTACAGCATACCATTCCATACCAAGTTTAAGAAGCTATAAAAATGAAAACGTATTGAAGGTATTCCTTGAGGATGCTATAACCTAGACACTGCAAAAACCGATCCAATTTGTCTGCATGCATCACTGCAGTCAATACAACTCCAGATGGTAGGAGTTCAGATAGCTGTCAGACAATGTATATGTTACAGGCAATGTATACATACATCTATACATTTTCCAAGTCAGCAGTTAATACATTTGAGTTAACATATACTTTCTAACTAACTCAGCATTTAATGTATTGTAGAGGATGGCGGTGCAGAGTAGCTTGCCCTAGGCAGGTATCGGGTGCTAGGCTAGGGGAGAACGGGGGGGGGGGGGCTGTTTTGGTGCCCTACACACAGTGTGTGATGCACGTGTACGTAGCGGCAGCCCCGGTCTCTGCCTATTAATGGGGAGATGTACAGATTAACAGTGTATAGAATAACCTCCATATACACACACTAAGCCTCCATCCCTCGAGCCAAACAAACATAATTGCAGACAGAATTTCCTCTTTGTGATGTGATTAGAGTGACAGTTTAAGATAAGAGGACCAGGAGGATGTATTCTTTAGAAATACCTGGAGTAGAGCGATACAACAGGCTTTAATGACAGGAATGACCTTATCATATATATGTGTAGTGTATTATATTACGGTACATGTGGGAATACGGTACATGTGGGAAAACTAGGGTTAGGGTAAGGTGCTAGGGTGCTAGGGTTAAGGTTAGGGTTAGGGTTAGGGGTAGGGTTAGGGTTAGACATGCCAGCACGTACCAAGTCGACGTAGCACCTAACCCTAACCCTAGTTTTCCCACATGTACCGTATTCCCACATGTACCGTAACATATATATATATATATATATATATAATACTGTAGATAATGTTGACAGGATGAAGTTGGATGCATTATTCTCTGATAAGAATTACCGAAGGCCTATTTCATATCTCGTTAGACTAGTATCTATTCACATGCACATTTGAAAAATAGAGAGATAAAAAGCAAATACAAAGGAGCGTTGCTAAAATGCTACAGGCCAAATGGATAAGAAGTTGATACCTCACTAGCATCTTGCGGTAACTATGATTGATTTCACCACAAAACCAAACCACCAGCTCAGAACAGACAAATGAAAGAGCTGCAACATGTTATTGTTATCCTTGAGTCCTTTGATTATCTCCAAGTCTGAAGAGGTGCCAATGGATTAGATAACCAGCATTTCACTGTCTTCCTGTACAGTTCCCTATGCAGTGACCAGAGGGGTTTGTCTAAATGTGACACAGTCTGATCATTTGGTCCGCATGTCGGCAACCAATCAAAATGTTCAGACTTTTCTTTTGAAACACGGAACTACGTTTCAACGTTGTTGAGAATCACAACACAAACTCGCTAGTCAAGCCAAAATGCTGCAATGTAATGGATTGGGTGAGTAATCCCCCACTGCTACCTAGTTAACTATAACCAGGGGTGCACATAACTGGTGCGCCAGTGCGCATGCGTCGCCAAAATGCATGCTGCGCGGCAGATCAGCCGCATGAGGGCGCTTTTGCGCACCCAAAAAAAAAAAAAAAAAAAAAAAAATTTGATCACAAAATAAACATCCTCTACCATGGTTGAAATTGAGGACAGTGATAATTTACAGCAGTCAAGAGAGCAGTGATGATGACGATTAAGCTTGTAGTATAAATACATGCTTAGGCTGTAACTTTTTGTTGAAAAGTTGATTTCAGTGTTTACAGAACAGAGCAGTGCTTAAAGAGATCAGTTGATTTCATTGTGTTTAAAGG
This sequence comes from Nansenia antarctica, assembly GCF_963989245.1. NCBI lineage: Eukaryota > Metazoa > Chordata > Actinopteri > Argentiniformes > Microstomatidae > Nansenia > Nansenia antarctica. The sequence goes on along the minus strand of NC_137684.1, from coordinate 24,610,267 downwards.
AGTCTGACAGACTTTCATGCTTAAAGAGCAGTCATTTGATTTAGCATTTGTTTCTTTTGTTTTGCACACAATCATTTGTTCGTTCATCTTTATTTATGAATAAATGTCGTTTTGCTAATATAAGTTATCCATGTATCCCTTTTTCATCCATCCTGTGGGACGGGTCGTGACTCGCGAGCTCGGGGAGCACCAAGCAGCATCCCTAGGTGCTCCTCTGAGCACTGGCCCCAAAAAGTTATGTGCACCCCTGACTATAACACTACTTTACATTGTTAGCAGGCTCACAAAACAATCTGTGTTAGTTGACTAGCGAGGTGTCATTGATTTTCAACAACGCAGAAATTTATCAAAGTCTTCTGAAAGAAAAGTCAGATCATTACATCAGATCCCGACATGAGGACCAAAGCATTAGAATGTGTCACAAATATCTGAATGTTGTTGACTGTGGTGCCCTAACATACTGAATCAGCAATACTGTGATCTGAAACACAAGATGGGTTGACATTGTTTAACCTCCACGAACAACAGATCAAAATGCAAAACATTTAAATGACTGCATATTGCAATTAACTTTAGTCTCAAATAAAAACAACATGAGATTTCATCTCTCAGGGCATCTAATCATTTATATTGCCCAGACGGAACTTACTGAACTCCGATAGCAGAGAGCCCCATTTAAATCCCTTGTATAATTAATTCACTTTGATTCCTAAATTAATCTGTCTTTTTTTTTTTTTTTTATACTTTATTGCAGGACTTTACATTACATTTCATTACAAGTTCATTTCACACACTTTACAAGTTTTCTTCACTTGTTTAAGTTCGTCCTGCATCATTTTTGTTTGTTTTTTTATTTTTTATAAAGAGAACAAGAAATAAAGAAAATAAAGAATAAAGACTAGAGAGAAAATATAGAAAAGAAAGAGAGAAATTATAGGGATAGAAATAGAAAAGTAAGAGACAAAGGGAGGGGGGGTGGGATCGGGGGGGGGGGGGGGGGGCTTCCTTCCTACTCATTCATTCGATCCATTTACTCCAGTTCATAGTGAATTGCTCTTCACAGCCTCCCACTTTGCAAGTAATTCTTTCCATTTCTTTTATCTCTTCAACAGTTTTTTTCCAATTATTAACAGATGGTGGGTTTAAATTAATCTGTCTTCATTAAGACATGAATTAATTAATATGCAGACTGTTTGTCCTCCTTCAATCACCTCCTTCCAATCATTTTTCTCGTTTCTTAAGTGTGAACTGTCCCAGAAATGCATTAGCTTTCTGTATGCATATCACCTTGAGTGCTATGTACTTAGTGTACGAGTCTGTGTTTTACCCCAGTGTGTAAGATGGACTCTAGCTCTGGCGCTGTCCCAACCCCCGCTCTCCATGAAACGCTCCCATCCAATCTCCTGAGTGGGCCGCACCAGAATATTGATTTGCTATCTAAGTGGAAACAGAATTCAGTTGGCTGGAGGGGAATGTGACCCGCGCTCTGATTCTAGAGGTGAGCTAAGGGAATATGAGCTCGGGAATTTCACTGTGCAGTACTATATGAAAAGGTTAACCTCCACACCTACAGACACCAGTACCACTCCACCCTATTGTTCAAGTTAAGTGATAGCCAATTTATTTTATGGTGCACTTGCTCTCCTAAAAACTTCTCGGAAAGTTTATTTGAAAGTGAATTATTAATAGTTTTCAATACCTTATACTGGCTCTGGCACAGTAGCTATACCCAATAATCAACCAACTCAAGATTCTGTGCTGTTGTATGTGTTGATTTGCATAAGTCTTTAGATGGCAGTATTACTGCAGCAAATTGTACAGTAACACTTTGCTCTCAAAAACATCTGTTTTGAACAGTGTGCAGGGTAGGCTGGGACTAGAGCATATGTGTCACGTTCTAATGCTTTGGTCCTCATGTCGGGATCTGATGTAATGATCAGACTTTTCTTTCGGAAAAACTTGATACATTTCTGCGTTGTTGAAAATCAATGACACCTCCCTAGTCAACTAACACAGCTTGTTTTGTGAGCCTGCTAACAATGTAAAATAGTGTTCTAGTTAACTAGGTAGCAGTGGGGGTTACTCACCCAATCCATTGAATTGCAGAATTTTGGCTTGACTAGCGAGTTTGTGTTGTGATTCTCAACAACGTTGAAACGTAGTTCCGTGTTTCAAAAGAAAAGTTTGAACATTTTGATTGGTTGCCGACATACGGACCAAATGATCAGACTGTGTCACATACGTACGGCAGCCTAGTAAATGGTGCACTCTGTTGCAGCACAGCCTTCCCTCTCAAGGCTCTAGATAAAGATTGTCTCTGCAGGATAGCCCTTTGAATAACCTTTTTTGCTTATTGGTTCCAAAGGGTGCTCCCATAGGAACAAGCTCAGCTGAGCAGATTATACGGAGTTCCAACCCAGCTTCATATTTGTTGTATTAGATTACCTTTTTTATTGTGGGATTGCAAGTGGTATGGTGCCTGTAAAGGGGTCAAATAATAACCAACCAATAAAATACAGTAAGAAGCTGCTAAAAAATGTTTTGATGTCGACTCTCGTGGATTTACGATGCAATTTTGCTTTCAACCCTTAGGGGGTCAAACACAGTTCAATATTTCAAAAATATATCTTATCAATAATTCACAGCTCCTGACTGCCTTGAGATGAGACACCCAAACCCTCTCGCTCGTTCTTTCTCCCTCCTCTCTCGCTCCTTCTCCTCCCTCTCTGCCGCTCTTTCCCTTCCTCACACAGAGGAAGAAAGGACCTCTGGCTTCAAACACTCATTAAGCGCTACAGTACATCTCCAACTGTCAGGTTTTTAAAGTTCTGGTGCCTTCTCCTGGGACAGCCCTACTGCTTTTGATCTAAGAGCCAGAGACAGACAGTACTGGATATACCAGCTGATACACCAGCGGTCCACTATTCCCCTGTGGCACCGTTGTTAATGGAATGACAGGATGAGTACTAACTCAGAGTCTCCATTCATCATTACTAACACATATCCACAAGGATATATTTCTGAATATAAAGCTGAATTACATTTTTTTTCTTTTTTATTCCAGTCCAATTATTCAACTAGAGTTTCCATAGAAAACAGAACAGAACACATTTCTTGACTTCCCACTTAGCTTCATGAAACGGAGGGTCCATCATTTGAGTCCCTGGGGGGAAGCGGCATAATGGGATTTGCTCTCAAAGTTATCAAAAGACAATGAAATATGTTTTAAGTGTGAATTTCTACATTGGTCCTAATTAGGGTTGAGACTAACCGCAACAGTCTGTCTCTCTTTTAATTCTACAGTCAGGGACAAAGTTCATTATTCACCACAGAGAGAAGCTCTAACTAACATGTTTAATGAGACCGGTGATCCGCTATTGCCTTTCATTAGAGGTTGACGTTCCCTGTGACACTGCTTAATGAGAATCAAGGGGTGCTGAGTGCAAGTCTGTGAACCCAAAGGTACGGCCCAGTCACATCTCAGGCTAGTCACCACACAGCTGCTCCTCTGTAGTCTGTAGATGCTCAACAGAGCAGAGCACGTCCTAATTAGCCTCATCTAGACACCTAATTATGACTTTGCTGTGTCATTTCTAATGGCAAAAAGGTCATGGAGAAGATACATAGAGCGGATATCATAAACTCACACATCACATCATGATATAAAGAGCTGATAGGGGCAGTGGTTAACCTCTGCTGGCATGTAAATATATATATTTAAATACTGCATATTTACTGCATACTTTCCTTGTTAAAATGCTGTGTGTACAGTATTATACATACAGCGGGGTGGATAATGTGGGCACCCCTGTTTTAAATGTCTGTAAATTAATCTCCAAGTGATTGAAAGCAAACCTTAACACTAAATGCTACAAAGTTAAACATGACACCTTTCTACACATTTTAAAGCACGGTTTATTTTTAAGAGTTTAAGAGTTTTTAAATGATAAAAAAGGAGATGATGCAAACGTTTGGGAACCCTTTTGGATTATTCTTTGTTATCTTTTGAGAAGATGATTACTAAGGCCCAAACCAAGGTGATTTACTCGTTAGGGCTTCAATGAGTCAGGTGAATTTAATTCCAGGGTTGAACTATATATTCTGAAGTAACTCCATGCCTTCTAAAGTAGCTGACTGTTGTGTCTGTTATTAAAAAACATGGGTTCCTCTCAACAGTTGTCCATGGATGTCTGAATCAAGATAGTTCACTTCCACCATCAAGGAGAAGGCTACCAAAAAGGCTACACAAAACTCAGAAATAGAAAGATTAGAAAATGGATTGCCTTGACTTCAATTGGAAAATGGAACAATTGAAGTCAAGGCAATATCTGGAAGACCAAGATCCATTTGAGATAGAATGGCCTGAGATCTGGTGAGAAATGCGTACCTTAAATAACAAAGACCTACATGGCAGAGTTTCCAGAAAAAAGCCTTTCCTACAACCTCAACACAAAATTAAGCATCTGAAGTATGCAAAAGAAAACCTTGAGAAACCTGAAGCCTATTGGAACATTTGGAATGTGCTTTGGACTGACAAAACCAAATTGGAACTTTTTGGCCACAACCAAAGAATGTTTGGAGAAAAAAGCATTTGCAGAGAACATATTGCCAACTGTTAAGCATGGAGGTGGATCCATTATGCTTTGGGGTTGTTTAGCAAGCATTCCTTGTTTTATTATTTTGAAACTGTACAAAGTTAAAAATAAAAATGAATCTTGCTTTTAAATGTGATGAAATGTGTCATGTTTAACTTTGTACCATTTAGAGGTTAGGTTTGTTTCTTTTCATTTAGATATTAATTGTAAAAGTAATTTTGACTAGGGGTGCCCCAAAATGTTGCACCCCACCCCACTATATATATGTCCTTTACCTGAGTAAAGAGCCAGGCGAACTTCATGCGCTTGGCTGTAGCGTAGCTGCACTCTAGCAGTCTCGGACGGCTGTTCACGTCCACCAGGCACTTGTTGTCATCGTCGTCGATGGTGGGGCTCAGGACCCCCAGGTGTAACTGCTGTGTGTTCGTGTAGTACACGTTCTAAGGGAAACAAGACAACAAGCACCAGATGAACGTCAAGCCAACAGAACAGAGTTGAAGAAGAAGGAGAAGCTTGAGGAAGGTTGTAGAAATGTCGTGCTTCCTGAACCCAGCACACGTGTTAAAGGTAAGTGGATGGAATTATGTTTGTCTCTTCAATGCAAACAAGGCATCGAAGACATTTAGAAAAAGCAATTATCCAAAGGTAAACCAACTGTTGAGCCTTTAAGCTGCGTGTGTATATGTGTGTGTGTGGATGTGTGTGTATGTGTGTGTGTGGATGTCTGTATGTGTGTGTGTGTGTGTGTGTGTGTGTGGATGTGTGTGTATGTGTGTGTGTGGATGTCTGTATGTGTATGTGTGTGTGTATGTGTGTGTGTGTGTGTGTGTGTGTTTGTGTGTGTGTGTGTGTGTGTGTGTGTGTGTGTGTGTGTGTGTGTGTGTGTGATTAAACAGTGATTAAACATAGACTGACATTCAATTCCAAAAGAAGCTTCACCAGTCAAATGTCATCAAAATTTGGTCTCAGTGGAATAGAAGATTCCTCTCTCATTGACTCTTTCTCTCTCCTTCCCTCTCTCCCCCCCCTCTCTTTTTCTCTCTCTCCTGCATTACCCCTTACGGGTCCTTTAATGTACAGTCCTGATGATAAGAACTGGACCAAAGAGAGAGCTTGAATTCTGTACTGTATACTGTATGCCTAATGCAAACTATTTGATACACAGTACCAACACTGCAAGTAGTAATCTTCATACACACAATAATGGTAAATGGTAAATGCACTGCACCTATATAGCGCCTTTATCCAAAGCGCTTTACAACGGCCTCTCATTCACCCATTCACACACACATTCACACACCAATGGCGGCAAGCTGCCATGCAAGGCGCCGGCCCGCTCACTGGGAGCAATTTGGGGTTCAGTGTCTTGCCCAAGGACACTTTGACATGTGGCCAGCCGGGGCTTGAACCGCTGATCTGCCAACCTTGCGATCATTAGACGGAGACACTACCTCCTGCGCCACAGCCGCCCGCAATAAAAATAGGCCTATACATTCTGCCATATACGGCATCTCTCTCATATGAGTGTATAGGATGCAGTAGAATGGAGGTAATACACTGTATAAAACATTGCAAATAAACGACTGTAATGTCATGTTTTCACAACTCTGACAGATGGTGTCCCTCTCTTTTACTCAGCAACATAAACCCGCTAGCGAGAGTAAAGAATGAGGTGAAAGAGGAAGCTACTGGAGTGGTGTAAATGTAGGGGTGTAGAGATGTACTGTAGTGAGACAATAATTACTGGTGTTTGGTGCTTCGCCACTTGTTCTTGACTGTGCGCACGGACAACAACAGCTGTGGCGGAGAATATACATAAGACATGTTGTCTCCATACCTAATTATGAGGTTTCACCGTGTGGGCAGAGCTGGGAGAAGGGGGGGGCGGAGCTGGGGGTGGGTGGGCAATTCAGCAGGGCTGAGAAGCCGGAAGAGTGGGAGGAGGAATCACTATAGTTAGCAACTTGGCCCAAAAACCTCCACACACACACACGCAGGCAGGCAGGCGCACGCACGCACGCACGCACGCACGCACACACACACACACACACACACACACACACACACACACACACACACAGACACACACACACACACACACACGCACACCATACACGATACACCCTCTTCTGTAAAGGGGAAGGAAATCATGGAAGTCGCCATGGGGGAGAGGAAATAGTGGAAATCGTCATGGTAACTAACTGTGTGTGCCATACTGTAAGTAATCAAGCTGTATATCTCAGTTTGACCCGTCAACAACTTCCTGCAGTAGGTATTTATGGTGTGCTCAAATGTCAATAAAAGAAAAGTGTGAATAAAAACATGCAGCTGAATTTTGGTATACTGGACAGGTTTGGAAAAACAGCTCTAATGAATGAATGAATGAATGAATGAATGAATGAATGAATGAATCGTTTAATGACCACACGACCAAGGTCGGTGGAATCTGTTGTCGGTACAGATGGAAAAGCTCAATACAGCAGTGTCAATGTAATCAGTGTAATCAACGACACAACTCATTTGATACTCAGGCCTCAGTGAAACTCAAGACATCCAGACCTGCAGCCAGACAGACTGAGAGAGACCCAGGTGGCAAACGGCCTTGAAACTTGAAACTGACAACAGACAAAACATCAGGGATCAGGCTACTGTATTATACTGTTATGGCACGACGACCGAGACCAAGTATCCATCACGGATTGGATTCTACAGTGAGAGCAGAGGAGAAATACTGCGACGTAATTTTAGGATGGAAGCTGTAGTTCAGGCTACATGCTGTAGATCCTCTTGGATAAATCCCAAATACCAATTATGAGTTCTACAGTGAGAGCAGAGGACAACTTTTAGAACGAGCGCCGGAGGGCATGGGATTCATCGCATCACGGTATCTCATGTTGATACGATTTTACCCCCATCTTAATGGGGTTGCAAGACAGTCATCTTTGAAGCTGGTGGAACAAAAGTTGTTTTATTTTGTGCTGCTCCCCCCCCCCCCCCCCCCCCCCCCCCCGTTAATGAAACACCCAGCAACAATTGCTTTCTCCTAACTCTCCGTTCTCACCTTGCATCCCTGATTGTGTCTACACACACCAAAGGGTTTAGTAAAAAGCTTGATACCTCATCCAGATTAAAGTGGTTTTACTTTAACCTTGCGTCAAGATCATGTATTCATGGGAATCCCCAATGGAAGTAACAATAGTGGAATAACATAACAGACAGACGACTCAGAAGTCATTCAGAGCAATGGGGGAAGTATAAACGAGCCGCCACATTAGCATTGAGCTGTTTAATGTTGCTCTTTGTTTTCAAGACTCCGGCACTCATCTCAATTAGCGAACTAGCATGCCTCGTTAAATTAATGTAGGGGGAGGGTGGGGGTGTGTGAATGCATGTGTGTGTGTGTGTGTGTGTGTGTGTGTGTGTGTGTGTGTGTGTGTGTGTGTGTGCGTGTGTGTGTGTTGGAGTCGGGGTTATCCTCTTACTGTAAGGACTGAGGATTTTACATTACACAGCCAATGTTCCCTAATCCCCCTTCAATTAATTCACTACTACATAGAACATGATACCCTCTATCTTTTTTCCTCATGATGCTATCCTTTTATTCCTGGGATAGGATGACATCTCAATCGGTGTGATCTAATTTATCATCAGACTGACTCCCACTTACATGCAAGTCCTTTCAACAAAAAAAAGGGTTCAAACTGTTTGGTTTACCATAATTAACAACGACATGTTTCCCTAAATTAATGTTGTTGTTTTTTTACTTTGTTTTGTTTTTCACACATTCTTCTTGAATACTAAATGCTAAAACATTCTCTATTTTCAGTTTGTATTCAACTGTATTTCAACTGCTTTCAATTGCTTCAATCGAAGGCAGTTGCTTCAAAAAAAGACTTCAACTGCCTACAACTGCCTTCTATTTCCAATATCATCTGGAATTTCAGCAGAATATTTAATTTAATTCCATTTCTATAAGCTGAATAAACGTCTCTGGGACAAAAATGTTAACTGATTGTGACAGCGACACATAGAAAACTGCGAGCGCAGCAGTTTGGGAAGATAGATACCGTAGCTTTGTATGACCCAGATAGAAGTCAAGGGTCTAGAATTACAGGCAGGAGTCGATTGTATTGACTTCTCCGACAATCCAGCGCTGCAAAACTGTCCTAAAATACTTAACAAGATGCTGCGCCACCAGGCTGTCTTGTCGGAGTTATGCGATGCATTTATGCTAATGTGAATATGCACTGTAGACTGCCAAACATACATATTTAATTATTATATTAAATATTTAACAGAAAGAAACTATTTATTACAATACCGTAACAGGGAGAAGTCAGATACTATTATGCTCATATGAGAAAAAAACTTTTTCCGAGAACTTTTGTGATGAATATGGTGGATGTCGACAATGAGACAGAGATGAATGTACTGAAGGTTGTAATAATTGTTGTGAATATTGGTATTAAGACAGTATTGTTGCGTTTTACATGGTCACATGTTACTGGGACAGGGTCACATGGGTCCTTGCAGATGGAAAGGTCAGAGTTCAGAGGGCATTCACCTGTGGTGTCATCCCGTGACAAAGGTACAGGATGGGAATGTTGTCTGAGTCAGGTCCCTGGTCCAGACACAGGTCACCCCTTAGACTGTTCTTCAACTGGAGGAGAGGAGAGAAGAGAGGAGGAGAGAGGAGGAGGAGGGATGAGAGAGGGGACAGTGGAGAGAAGAGAGAAGAGAGGGGGATGGAGGGATGAGAGAGGGGACAGTGGAGAGAAGAGAGAAGAGAGGGGGATGAGAGGGGGAGAGAACACAGAGCGTTAAATGACAGAAGAGGAGGGACAGAGAGGGAGATAGACTTAGAGTGCAGAAGCTTCTCTCTGCACTAGTTCAGTTCAGTGACAATATGTTTCTGAAAAGCCCTTAAGCCTTCCGCTGTCTAGGCAACCAGGACTGTTAATTAGACCTTTATGGAAGAAAGAAGCAGTACACAAACTAGTGTGTGTGTGTGTGTGTGTGTGTGTGTGTGAGTGTGTGTGTGTGTGTGTGTGTGTGTGTGTGTGTGTGTGTGTGTGTGTGTGTGTGTGTGTGAATACAATTTAGACACATGGAAACCACCGTAGGCAGCAAAATAGTATAAACTATTGTTTTCCCATTATTCTCCCACCAACACATTGCTTTTAAGGAAAGATTCTGGTGCTGTTCAACAGAAGGACCTTGCGTAGGAGGCAGGAATCTTTTAGGGGTTGTAGGAATTCACTCAGACCATCAGGACTGACCAAGGCATTCTAAGAGACATTTCTTGACGATCATTTTAAAACAACGTTGTTTGTGAATCTGTCTAGTATGGACTAATGAAAACAATAGATTACTGGGTGAAAATTGATTACTGTTGCTTATTTATGGTATACAGATGTATGGTGTACAGTAGGTTATGTAAAACAATGATGTGAGTGAATATGGACATTGTCTGATCCTCCCCCCGATCCTCCTTTATTAAGATTGAGGGCATGAATTTCTGTCAAGTGCATTATACAGTAGGCCCCTGCCAAGAAACGCAACCTTGCTCCTACTGTACCGTACAGAAATACATCTCTCTATTTTTACCCTGCATTTGCCCTGTGTGATCTACAGTTTGTCAGATATTCAATATGATTATCCTAGAACAAATAGTGGAGCCGTGCAAACACCCTCAGCACTTGTACTCAGTGGAATCCCTAGTGAGGTAGTTTTGTGAAATATGTACTTCAAATATATACACCCCTCAGATGTCGTGATAGCAACGCCTTCATGTTTGTATTCACAGCAGCACTCCCACACATGCTCAGTGTTGGCATCAAATCATTCTAGCGTGCACGTGCACGTGCACCCACGCCCACACCCGCACTCACGCCCACACCCACAGACACTGACACCCACACTCACGCCCACACTCACGCCCACACACCCACACTCACACACACACACACACACACACACACACACACGATTGAAGTGTTCATCAAACACCCAAACAAAGTGGGGAGGAGGGGTTATTTATGGACATTTTCACAGTTTACTCATGTTTCAATTAAAGTGACCTATTTTTCAGGCATACTCAACCAATGGAGGTGAAGTACATAGGTACAGTACACAAGCAAGAGGGTAGAGACTGACTCCCACAATGGTGCCTTGCCTTTATACAGAAGATTTCTGCATAAGGAAAAATTATTGAGGATGCCCTGCTTCACTTTAAAAAAAAGAAGAAGAAAGGTAAGTGACTGCATGTGGCCCCTAAATGAAATGATTTATTTTTAGATTGATTATTTTCTAGTTATTATTTTCGCCAGGTATGAGTCACAAATTCTGGGTCCTCGCTTCAGTGTGAACCGATTTTTTAGATCAAACATCATCACCACCTATTTAATTTCGACAAGAAACAACGGTGAGTGCAGACAGACAGCATACTCACCACTCCATAGGCAACGGTGTCACTGTAGGTCCTCATCTCAGAGTAGATGTTTGATAGGAACCATCTGAATGATTTACACTGCAGTCTGTTCCTCAACGCCTTCCTCTCTGAGATGTCCCCGATGTCGATCCCTGAGTTCTGGATAAAGACACCATGTACAGAAACATAACCTATTAAGTTTGTGGTTGGTTATGATTACACTGCATAAACAGCAGATTCCCAGAGACAGATTAGCTTTCTACTGGACTAGAAATCACTCTCCAGGCTCTCCATTAAACAGGATCTTTAGTCCAGTCCCAGGCTTAATCACGGTCAGGGAAACTAGCCCTAAGATGGGTAATGACAGTTTCCTTTAACATCCCTGTCCTATTACCAGCACTCCAGTTGAGGGGGGATGGCATCCCCCCCCTGAAATAAAAACGGTCAAAATAATCATCCCCCTTCTAAAACTGCCATCCCCCCTTTCCATCCCTTATGTCATTTTATCAATGAACGGAGTATTACTGCTATTTCAACATTTAGTTTTGAGCATATTGAGTAAAATACTGTGGGCGAGGGAGGGGGCACGCACACATCCAATTACATTTTTACCAAGTCACTGACACTGAAGTCACTGATGCTGTGGGGATGCTAAAATTGTCCCACATATGATCAAATCCACCATCCCTCCTGATTTTCTTTTACAACTTGAGTACTGGCTCTTGCCTGTGGGGGGAGGTTCCAGGCCATGTAAACATGGTTCTTATATTCATCCATCCACACCTCTGCCACACGCAGAGCGTTCCTCCGCACGTGAGCGGTCAGGTTCTCAGTGTAGGGCTTGTGAGCGCGCTCAATGTGCGCTATACGAGAACAGGGCAGAACCTCAACACTGCCCCCACACTGCCACACCTGGAATTACACAAACAAAAGAGTCTTAAAAAATACGTCTCGAAAGAGAGGAGAAAAAGGGTTACATTCACCGTCATCGTTCATCTGAAACCTACGCAGCCCCCCTGGGGTCACATTGCCCTACGAGCCAGAACGATCGCAAGGATTCTAACCCTAACCCTAACCCTAACCCTAATCCTTGCGATCGTTCTGGCTCGTAGGGCCTAACCCTAACCCTAACGAATTACTAAACCGAGGGAACGAATTACTAAACAGAGGGAACGGATTACTAAACCGAGGGAACAGATTTACTAAATCGAGGGAACGGATTCACACATCAAATATTTTCTTTTCTACCATGTGACCCCAGGGGGCCTCCGTAGAAATCCCTCTGCTCTCGGCTGAGTGAACCCTGCGGCGGCGGCGCCACCAAAGCTTGCCTGTCTGAAACGGCTTTCCCGTCTGTTTGCAGCATTCTTTACCACCTTCCCCAAAAGGGATTTTAGATATCCCCCATATATTTGTTAAGGGATTTACTGTACAGGGATAATAGGAGCTGTTCTGTAGCATATAATGCAGCATATCCAACCCAAGGCTGATTGTGTGTGTGTGTGTGTGTGTGTGTGTGTGTGTGTGTGTGTGTGTGTGTGTGTGTGTGTGTGTGTAGAGAGAATGGGGGAGAGAGAGAGAGAGAGAGAGATAGTGGGGAAGGAAATTAGGGACTATCCAGTAGGTGAAGAAGAAGAAGACCAGTCTGTGTGTGAAAGTGTTTAAGTGAGTCTCCCACAATCCTCCTGTTTCACTATAACCTCAAACGGCCTGGCAGAGTGGCCTGGGCTGCAGTCATGGGAAGCTCTGAATACTGATTTTTTATACGAATGTTTTCCTGGTCACAAAGTGAACAGAACTGAATCAGGGATTTAGGGAAAAGTTAGAGCTGAAAATGGAGTTGAACAGGGCACACTCACAAAGGTGTTACAAGTACATTGTTATTCACCCAGAAGAACCCAGACTGACTGCTGTGATAACACACTGAAACAATCTAAAAGGAGACAATGAGCAGCGAACCCGCACAGGGAAAAAAAAACGACTTAATGAAGATCAACGAATAAAATCCTTTTTATTAACCAACAGCGCGTGGTTATCGGCTGCCAGGCTCGGAGCCATAACCATCTGTAGAGAAACGGACAAATCACATTACTGATGACGCCACCCCTACTTGTTCAATTAATTACTGTGAATGTTATGCCCTGCGGACAGATGTGCGATTCCTATTACTGTCGAAAAATATGGCATTTGCATAATTATTGACAACAACACTGATGATCCATGACAGGAGTCTCTATTACAGTATCTGAAACATTAGGGCCAATTAAGTACCGGCGTACATAGCTCGTTAAGGAAAATGTTGTTAAAGGGATAGTAACTCTATTTGAAGTTTAAGTCAAGTGAGAACAGCCCAGAAGATCACCGGCGCCTCCCCTCTCTGGAAGAGCTGTACAACACACGCTGCCTCAGGAAGGCCTCCAAGATCTCCAGAGACCCAACCCACCCTGGGTACGAACACTTTGCCCGGCTGCCCTCGAAAAGGCGGTACAGGACCATGGCCGCAAGGACAAACAGACTGAAGCTCAGCTTCTACCCCAGGGCCATCCAGGCCCTGAACACAGCAAAGAACTAGGTTCTGGGCCCTGGACAGTCTGGACGGATTGATGGCAGCTGCTGGATTGAAAAAATCAGGTGTAGTGCTGAGGCACAAATGTGTACATTTCAAGCCTGCAAACTGCGACACTTTAAATGAATGTGCAATAACACTATGTGCAATATGACAACCCTAGTCGTTTTATCTGTACAGTATAGTATAGTGGATAGTGTACATAGCCTTTATTTATGTAAACCAGCTCCTTTCCCTTCTTGTTTTTTTAGTTTTTTTTTTCTTTCCTAGCACCAGGGGAGCCACCCCTCCCAAATTTCGTTGTTTGGTACCTGTACTATAGCAATGACAATAAAGACCATTCATTCATTCATTCATTAATTCATTAATTAATTCATTAATTCATTCAAGTCACAAATATTATGGTCAAACTATCGCTTTAGGCCATTTCGTAGTGGAACAGAAGTTTGGCATGCACTCGATACAGTCTCTTAACTTCAGACATGTTAGACTGCATGTTATTTGAAAATCACATTCAATGCAGTTACTACGAGATACATTGAAATTCCCCAGTGTAATTCACACACACACACACGCACGCACGCACGCACGCACGCACGCACGCACGCACGCACGCACGCACGCACGCACGCACGCACGCACACACACACACACACACACACACACACACACACACACACACACACATACGCACATACATACCATGCACACATGTACCACACACACACACACACACACACACACACACAGACACACACACACACACACACACACACACACACACACACACACACACACACACACACTTTTGACTCACCCTGATACCTAGCTCCACATTCTCTCCACCATAGACCTCCATCCCCTCGTCCAATAAGCCGATCTCCTCAAAGTACTTCCTGTCCACCACGAAGCAGCCAATTAGAGCTGGGCTCCTGGTAAAAACATTGTGCCGATTGGATCACTTGTGTATCATATTATTCTGTGTGAGCTCTTCTTCCCCAATGGTAAAAGGGTTAGGGTTAGGGTTAGGGTTAGTAGCTCCATGAATTTTAAAATAAAATAGCTGAAGTGTGCACATTTGATTTCATCGTCAACATTTGTTTTCTATACTAAACCTAGAGTACAAGAGGCTGTTTGCCTCTTCACTTTCCCCACTCAAGAGAGAGGATGATGTCTTGCATCACGTTACTGAGTTAAAGGCTGTCGAAAAAAAGATCAGGAGAAAGAATCTACTCTTCAACACTAATGCAACAGCGGGAGAAATAACTCATCTTTATCCAGTATTTCTATCATTCTTACATCATTCTTTTATCAAAGCCAAAACTAAACTGTGCTGGATTATACAGAAGCGTCCAGTCGGTACAGCTCATCGCGGCTCAGCTCGGTTTGGCTCTGCAGTGTGCCGTGAGATAAGGGAATAAAGTCCTGTTTCTCACGTAGGCCTACCTGATAGGAGCGGTGTGGTTGTGCTGGGTCCACCAGGCTTTGGGAGGGTTCAGGTAGCGACACCACAGCTCCCAGTCAAACCCCTGGGCGGAGAGGGGATACTCCTCAATTTCGAACGTGTCGTATTTGATGTTGTCAAACGACGGGGAGACGATGCGGGTCCTGTCCTCCTGGATCCTGTATAGGATAGGTTCAGCCCTGTAGGGGAGAGCAGACGTGTTGAAAAAGGCACGGACTGTCTCTGTGGATACAATCCAATATATACACATCCCATTTAGAATGCATGGAGAATACATGCTGTAGCTGCAATGTAATGTACACTCACCGAACACTATATTAGGGACACCTGTACACCTTCTCATGCATTCAGGTGGTGTAATGGGGAATGTTTTCTTGGCACACTTTGGGATGTTAATACCGTTAATACCAATCAATCATCGCTTGAATGCCACAGCCTTTTTTGAGTATTGTGGCTGACCATGTGCATCCCTTCATGGCCACAATGTACCCATCTTCTAAAGGCTACTTCCAGCATGATAATGCACCATGTCACAAAGCAAAAGTCGTCTCAAACTGGTTTTGTGAACATGACATTGAGTTCAGTGTTCTTCAGTGGCCTTCCCAGTCACCTGAATTCAATAGACCTTAGAATAGACCAATAATAGACCAATAGACCTTTGGGATGTGGAGGAACGGGAGATTCACAGCTTGAAAGAGCACCTGAACATTTTTCGAGAATCTTCAGGATTTGCGTGACGCAATCATGTCATCATGGATCAGAATCTCAAAGGAAGGTTTCCAACATCTTGTGGAATCAATGGCACGAAGAATTGAGGCTGTTTTGAGAGCAAAGGGAGACCCTACCCAGTATTAGTATAGTGTTCCCAATAAAGTGTTCAGTGAGTATAATATATGTGGTATGTGTATCTCAATAGGACTAAACTGGATAAATAACATTTTAATGGATAAACAATAAATATAACAAAAACGAATAAAATGCTAGTGTGGATAATGGAACACAGCAGCTCTTCCTATAATATATATATTATATATAGATATACCATTAACACAGAAAAAACCAGCGCTTCTTACAATCATAATATGATTATACATAATATCGTTCATCACTTTCATAACATCACAGGGAAGAGAGGGAGGAAACCGGTGGAAAAGAATATTATTCTTTCATCCAAGCCCACTAATTGTTAACGGCTCATTAGGAAAAGGTTGTACGCTAGTGCTCCACATACAGAAAACACACCTGAGGTAGAGATGGGGAAGTGTTGCTATGGTAACGAAACAAACAACAAGGTTGGATAACCTTATGAACTTATGAACTTTATATCAAATGGGTCTCACATGAATCAAAGCCACAATCAAGGAAAAGTTACACAGGCATGCACATTTTCTGTATAATTTAATGGAACATTAGAATTCAATGGACATTAGGAAAGGCAAATTAATCTATTGCCCTCTGGTATTTGGACAGAGACCAGATAATTATAACATTTACTAGCGGAGTGGTGCGATAAACACAGCAGTCAGTCATTAAGGACAGTCATTTCTGAATAATTCATTAAAAATGACCACATTACGGCTCTGCGAATACATAAATACATACATTTGGAACGGGAAGAGCTAATTGTACAACGCAGACATCAGAACACAGGCTTGTACTATGCTGTAGAGCTTTAGATTAATGTTGACACATCTTCACAAACCTGTAGTTCGCAGAATTGTGTGTGTGCGTATAAAAGATAGGCTTGAGCCTTTGCGTGTTGGTCTTTAAACACTTGTCGCTGCACTGAGGCGAATGATTTCATTAATTACCGGTAGTCTTGACACCCAATCTGTAGCTGGGAGGACTGAGAGGAACTGTTACTGTGCGTTCTCAAACCTGAGCCAAAGCACATCAAGAGTGTGTGTGGGGTTGTTTTGGATCCTGTCCAGACTCCTCAGCGATTGAAGAGCCACAAATTACAGGAAACTCTGATAGGCGTACACTCAGTTGCCATTGACAACTAACCCATTGAACTCTGTACTCTATAATCAATATACATTTTAAAGCATTCAAAACCTCTCTTTTGCGGGTGTTTGCAGACCATACATAAAATGCTGAAACACATGTTTGTGATGGGTATTAAGGCGATGTATGAAACGCTAATCATGGGAGGTTTTGAAACATGGCATGGTGTGTTGTTGTTACACCAACTAATCAAGAGTTGTATGAAGCACCTTTAAGAGGTTTGAAGTCTAATCTAGAAGTGTTTGAGCTCCCATAAGATGGTGTTTTGAACCACCCCATGTGCAGAATTAGAACACCTACTTTTTGGGAGCTCCAAGACACTCTTTTCGTTGAAGTTTCCAAATGCTCTTGATTATGAGGAGTCCCTGCTGCTCTACCTGGGGTTTTTAGACACTCCTCATCAGTTGTGGAGTACCTACCAGTACCTACTTTTAAAAAGGCTTACTAGGCAAAAAAGTGTTTAGAAACTGGGGGAGCATTCATGTTTTTCATTGGCTGCCGAGTTACAATACATTTAACCTTTAACCTGTTTGCTCAGCCAATTACATGCAACAAAAGCATCAACAATATAGACACACCTCGGCCACTGATGCTGAGAATCGAGTTGTAAAATGTATCCGAGCATCTCCCAACTTTGCTCTTTGAGGTTTTACTACTGTGCTTCCATAGTCGCAGTGATCACGTGCGTGTGTGTGTGTGTGTGTGTGTGTGTGTGTGTGTGAGTGTGTGTGTGTGTGTGTGTGTGTGTGTGTGTGTGTGTGTGTGCGTGTGTGTGTGTGTGTGTGCGTGTGTGTGTGTGTGTGTGTGTGTGTGTGTGCATAATTGAAAAAGAAGAGAACGCACACCGCAGAAAACTTGGGCGAGGTGCTGTCGACGGAGCAGAATACTAAAGGATAAAGTAGAAGCCAATAATAAATAAATGTCAATAAATATACACTTTTTGCATCTGGAACGAGAGTGTGCGGCTTCTACTTTATCCTGTGTGTGTGCATAACCATAATAAGTACTTATATATTGATAGTTCCTGTCTAAATCTATATACTATATATCTATAAAATACTATATGATATGGTTAACTGTTAATGTCTCTTAATCCTGGTTTTCATTGTTTGGTACATTTCAATTCATAGCCTGCATTACTAAACTGGAATCCATATCCATTTCATTGGGGGAGATGTCAGCCTTTTGAGCTCTGATCACACACAGTTCAAAATGGTCTACCAGGATTGGTTAGTGGGCTTGTCCTGGCCACTTTATCTTCGGCTCCAATCCATACATTCATCTGCAATGTTGTTGGAAGCCAGCCACCGAGAAACTACAGCGGTATTGATTTTTGGACATCTCTGAATAAACCGCAGTGAAGAAAACATTCCATACAGCTACAAAATATATATATATATATATTCTTTTTTTGTTTTCTTTTGTTTACTTTGACTCAGCTTGTTCGCTCAAGTAAGTACAGCTTTGGTGCAGTGTGACTTGTCTAATGTATGTTATTAGACTATAATAGCAATGTAAAGGGCATAAAATATTATAGAATATTATGGTGACAAGTGCAATCAAAAGGGGATTAACTATTTAAACAAAAAGAGTTTCTCTCAAACAGATACAACCCCTAGATTCGACAATGCAATCCCTGATCAACTCTTGGATGACAGCCATCGTTGCGGAGAAACACCACTTGCGTTGCTGTCTGTTGGAAAAGGAAACGGTTGCATCTTTGGAAAAAGGGACCGCTGGCAACACGATTGGTGCCCAGTGTGTGGTGAAGGACTACTCCTGACCTTCAGACCTCATGTTCCATGCAAATTGGAAAGTTGCCATGAACCATGAACCATGAACCATGGAGGAAGTTGAGCATTGTGTAGTGCTCACTGTGACCGTTTTTTATAATACGAAGTCAGTGTCCACTCATTAGAATTCTTGATAAACAGACCGAATGGCGCCTGTAGACATTGCCACGGTTAAACTGCTTGGAACCCCCAAGTGGGCGCCTTTAACGGGAGCTCTAGAAGTTTCTAGACTACATTTTGGCCTATTGGGGTTTTTAATTTGTGAGATTCATGAATTTACTTCAACCTTGTTTAGGGTTGAGGTAAACAGGACAGTCTGTGAGAGCAGGGCTAGAGCTGGCCCATTGAGCCTTGGCATTTGAGGGTTAGTTTAGGAGTTGAGGTGAACAGAACATTGTAGATGTGATGTGCAGGTGTTAGCCTATGCTATGGACTTGACTGTATGGAGACACAGATCACAGATCACATTCAGTGTATCATAAAACTTGCATTCGCTTTACATTTAAACACCATTCCAATACCAGATCTTATACCTTTTCTTTTGTTTCAAAAAATAATCTGCATGTTTTGAATCACGTTCTTCTAACAGTGTACTGCACCTCTAGAAGTGAGGGCAACTTCATATAATTAAAACAATTCTCTTGACATGCCTTATTTTATTATGAAATGACTGTGAAATTCTATCTATCTATTCCACAATTAGAATCTGCACCTAGTCAAGGAGACTCCAAAGACCATAGGCCGTCCTCTCCTAATAAACATAGACAATTTACCACAATAGACCACTTACAAAGCCATCAACAATCTGGCCCCCTCCTACCTTGCCGACCTCGTCCCCCTCCACACCCCCTCCCGTTGCCTCAGGTCTGATGACCAAACCCCCCTCAAGACCACCAGGACCAAGCTCCGGACCTGGGGTGATAAGGCCTTTTCAGCCGCAGCCCCGTCCCTCTGGAACGCCCTCCCCAACCACATCAGACAGGCCAACACCCTCCCAACATTTAAACAGGCCCTCAAAACCCACCTCTTCAAGCTGGCCGTCACCAGTTAACCCTCTCCCCCCCCCCCTTCCCATGTGTCCCCAGCACTACCTTAATTAGGCCCCTACACTTTCTTTTATTTATTTTTTGTGTCTTTTTATTATTACTACTTAATCTTTTCAGTTTGTAAAGCGTCTTTGAGTGTCTAGAAAAGCGCTATATAAGTCTAATGTATTATTATTATTATTATTATAATGATGTGGGAATGGGAGTGTTGTCTCTCACCAGCCGATGTTGAACTCCACGTGGGCATCAAACAGGGCCACGATGGGGGCGGTGGCGGCCCTCCACCCGCTGACCCTGGAGCGGATCAGACCCTCCTGCTTGTCATGGCGGACCACCTTGATGAAGTCTGGACGCTGCGCGTTGGCCTCCTCCACAAAGTTATGCAGGTTCTCCTTCAATTCAGCTACATGCATATGTGTACATACACACACACACACACACACACACACAGATTAAGGAAAAGGTTACCTTGGAAACGTGACCCTACCTTTACCTTTGGTACTATCTCATACTGTGCAGTCCCAAATTCTATCGATTCAGGCATAAGCATGGGGATTTGATTCTCCTATCTTGGGAGGTGGTCATCACAGTTTGTCACCATGGCAACCAGGTGGTGTGATCGGGGACTCATGAGGTCAGACATTGCAGTGTCCTGATCTACCATTCAGAGCATAGCAGGGGAGTAATGTCACATACAGGAAGTGGAAAATGATCTGCAGACATCCAGGCGCTACTAAAACATAGCTCATAAACCCAACAGAGAATTGAAACTCACAGCTGCTTAAATATGATTTACATGTAAGTTTAACCTTGATCTCAATTGCAAATGTACTGCAAAAGTCACCTCACTTTCCACTAAGGGTCAATGAAATTGCGGATCATCTTAAACCTGGTAAATGAATGGTGGTAATTAAAGGGAGTAAATTATAGGATATAAGCCACTTTATTTTGTCACTGACTACAATACTTGAAAACCTGAATTGTATAATAATGAATATAAATAAGCACCATTATTTATAACTGGCATGATTTTATCTGGGAATGTTATTTCAGGACCACCCAGCCTTGTCCTACTCGTCTGGTTGGTGGAGGCTGAAGCCGCTCCGTGCCTTGCCTGAGAAGGGCTGCTTCCATGATGCTTTGACGGCTTCTAGACGGTTTCTAGCTGAGAAGAGGCATGCGCTGTCGCATGGATGGGAGATGGCTCTACAGGGTTATCCCATCTAGCCTAGTCCTCTTGGGAGGTCCCTGGGGAGCTACATTTTGAGACCAGAGGAAGCTCTGCGGACATGTCCGACTTGGAGAGGACCTCATCCTTCGTTTCCTTCACGTAGAAGGGAGGGAGTCCCGCTCTGCAGCAAAGCCACGTACCTTACCCTCAATCCACGTACTTTACCCTCAATCCAAGTGCCTCAGTATCCAGCAGAGCACATAGCTCGTCAAACGAGGTGTAGAGAATGGCAGTCCATGCTTGGATTAAACCCAGTTAAAATCTGTCAAACGTAGCAAATTCTTCAAAAGTCTTTCTTGAATGCCTAGCTAAACCACAGGATCATGTGATTCTCGGTAGAACAAAGTTAAGAGTGGAAAAGATGAAGTGGTGTGCAAGTGTCACCAGCCTGTACCAGGTATGATTGAATAGGGGGTTACACGAGATTGCATGTCCCATAGCGGGTGGGATCGAACCGAGTCGACTGAAATGTGAGACTGAAAGAGAACCCTTGATGTCACATTCAGGAATGAGCTCTTCGTTTTTTTTCTCAGAATGGGATTGGTCTGAGTTGGGCCACCCTAGCAGTTAGCCATGTCCTCTTGCTTCACAGTGTATCAGGAAATGGTTATCTACAGAGAGAATATCGTCGGTCACAAAGTGACATTGACGTCTTCATTTTTCCGAACTGCATGCCGTGGCCTTGGAACCTAAATGCCTGAGTGCCACTGCTCTGTCTCCAAATGGAAATACTTTATTAAGGACATTCTCAGCTTGAAAAAGCAGGCCTTCTAAAAAAATCAATACATAAATCCTCGACTGGAACTATTTCATCCTCATTTGTCTTCAATAAAGCATGCTCGTAAACACACTTTCATGTTGAGTTATAACTTATAAGCCGAGGTAAAACAGACATGTTAAATCTTCCTTCTTGCCCTTGGTTGGAAAGCCCATCAGTATGCAGCTCTGTCCAGCTGCAATAACTAAGCTTACACATACATTAATTGAGAGCCGTGTGGAGGAAATCCATACCATTGATATGCAACACCAATAAATCGTTAACAGTAATTGCAAATATGTTAGCCGTAAAATACATTTCACGCCACTGTGTGTGACTAAACTCCTGATGTGCAGTCTGTACTCTGGCATGGCAAGTGTGAATAGATGTATCCCATAATGTCTACAGTATGTACCTAGGTACAGTATGATGTACAAAATGTCTGAATAACTGTCTGAATTGAAAAATTGTGAGAATAACTTTTCATGAGTGAATTTATATGGTACAGTGTGTGAAAAGATCCATTCAGAATGTACTGTGTTATACTGTATATCATGTTTACATATGTACAGTATAGACGCTAATCACTCTCCTCTGGGTCCTTTGTGTCAGATGAATGAGCACACCTAATCGACACCCTCCTTCTTTCACTCACATTCGGAGCCAAGCTGGTGTTGTTCACCAGGCAGTTGAGGGACGTGTCGCTCCTTCATTTTCCGACACTGGCTTCTGTGGAGGTGTCACGACCCGGCGTGGTTTACATAGGCGTGGGACGACGATGTTGTGACGATTTCCATTGACCAATCAAGGGTCTGCAGTGTCACACGTCACACACAGCCTGGCACGGATAGTACCTTTCGCTCCGAGTCAGGAAGGGTAGCTAAAACCAGCGCGGGTACTTAGGCCCGGTACGGCTCGGTTGGCAGTGAAGAAAGCAACACAAACCGGGCTCACACGGTACGGTACGGTAGTGGAAAAAGCGCCATTAGTGCTTCTCTGACTTCAGCAAGACTTAAGATTCGATGGAACTTGTGTCACGTCCTCTCTCCTACGATTATGAGAAAGCACCACCCAACATGCAGCTGGAGCTTATTGATCTCCAGTGTAACACTTCACTCCGGGAGGAGTTTGAAACCATCACTCTGCCCGAGTTCTATGCCTCTGAGTGAAACACAGTTCGCTCACACACGACTGCTGCTGGCTCAGAGTAGATTGGTGCTGTTTGGCTCCACTTATGTGTGAGCAAAGCTTTTCGGTGATGAACTACAATAAATCAAGGCACAGATCTCAACTGAATGATGAACACTTAGTCTGCCATACTGCATCTTTCATCCTCAAAAATAGCACCTGACTTTGATAAGCTTGTAAAACAGGGTGAACAACTTCACTCTTCAGTCTCCCTAACCATGGACAACTTCACTGTTCACATTGACTAGCCATGGGCCAGTAGAAGCTGAAGGATAGTATAGGAATATAGGAGAGGTCTGAGTAAATTAGCTGAAAACGATGTAGAATTGTACAAAATGCACTTACAGAACAGCACATTTTCCTGGGAATTTGACTCCCAGACACTGCACCTAAGTGTTTTTTTTTCTTTCCTAACACCAGGGGAGCCACCCCTCCTAAATTTCGTTGTTTGGTACCTGTACTGTAGCAATGACAATAAAGACCATTCATTCATTCATTCATTCATTCATTCATAAATTGAGTATATTGTGCATAAAAACAGGAATTCCAACCCCACCCGGCATTTGGCACCTCCCTGAAAGAATACCCTTAGGTGCCCGTAGCTCGCCAAGCTCAAGGAACTAATGCTTGTTTTCAGGGCCTTAGGCAAGCCTACTGATTACAGGAGATGGGTTCCAAACCGTCTCTGCTGCACAGTCTTACCATTGTCGCTGTTGTCGTCCACCAGGATGATTTCTTTGAGGAGGTGGGAGGGGGTCCTGTGCATGGCCGTGTGGATGGACCGCAGGATGACGGACAGAGCCTCATTCACAAAGATAAAGATAATGCTGACTTGGGGGAGGTTGGAGGGATAGGAGATGTTCCTGCACCTGAG
This sequence comes from Nansenia antarctica, assembly GCF_963989245.1. Lineage (NCBI taxonomy): Eukaryota > Metazoa > Chordata > Actinopteri > Argentiniformes > Microstomatidae > Nansenia > Nansenia antarctica. Next base: position 24,586,315 of record NC_137684.1, on the reverse strand, counting down.
GAGAAACAACAGACACATAACACTGGTGAAATAAAAGGTTACTTTTGGATAAAGGTATAAAGACTGAATGAATGAATGAATGAATGAATCGTTTAATGACCACACGACCAAGGTCGGTGGAATTCGTTGTCGGTACAGATGGAAAAGCTCAATACAGCAGTGTCAAATACATCAAACATGCACACATTACACTTGACTATCACAATGGACAATGTACACACACATAACCACAAGACAGAATCATAGTCAAGAAGAATAACATGTTAGGCTATGACGATGAGCAAGAATCAAAAATAATTGAATGGTTTGAAAATGCTGGTACACATTACACTAAGTTGCCCTTTTTTTACCTATAGTAATACTGTAATCAATCAACACTGTCCTTATTCCGCTTGTCTTGCGGTGGATTTATTGCAAATTGGAAATAGTTCTCTTGTATCAGCACTTTTCAGAAAACATTGAAAACTACCGTGGTCAAACCGCTACTAAAAAAAGAGCAGCTTACATTCTTCTGTAATGAATAACTACAGGCCCATTTCGATCCTGCCATTCATAGGTAAAGTAATTGAGAAAACGGTCTATAAACAGCTTAATGAATTCCTGACCTCTTGTGGCCTTCTCCATGACTTTCAATCTGGGTTTAGGCCTAATCACAGCCCTGGGACAGCTCTTATTAACGTTTTAAATTAAATTAATCTTAACACTGATGCGGGAAAAGTCTCAGTCCTAATGAGACCTTAGAGCAGAATTTGATACTGCTGATCAGATATACTCCTAGACAGGTCAGAGATCTAGGTAGGCTTTCTGACACAGTCTTACAATGGCTCAGGTCCTATCTATCTGTCCGCACAAGCATGAGTATGGAGTTCCCCAAGGTTCAATTTTGAGGGCTCTTTTATTCAACTTATACATGCTCCTGTTAGGCAAACCTTGCCTTGCCTTGTGTAATAACCCACATTTCCTAATTTAAAGTTAGGAAGAACTGAAACTACTTAAAGAGTACAAGAGTAAAGAGTGACCAAAATGCCTAAACGTTCAGAGAGTCTCTACTCTCATTACTAACCCATCAGGTCTAAGGTCTTGGATGGGTCTGTCCAGGGACAGGCGGTCGCTGAGGTAGCTGTTGTAGCCATAGTACTGGAACTTCTTCAGGGCTGCCCGGCGGCTCTCTGGACCGAGGTCGCGACCCCAACGGACAAACAGCGAGGAGTCTGAGACAGACTCTGCCGCCGCGTCTTCACTGTCCCTCTGAGGTGCTTCTGAAGTACAGCAGAGGGAGGAGGAGAGGGGGAGAGGGAGAAAGAGAGTAAGTGGTGAGGGAAAGAGAGAGTGCATGAGAGAGAGGGGGAGGAGACAGGGGGTAAGAAAGAGAAAGGGGGAGAGCAAACGAGAGAGAGGAATATGTGAGTATGGCATAGAAAGCACAGTATTTCCCATTCATAAGGCATAGCAACATAATAATAGAGATTTGACACCAAAGGGGAAAAGGCATACAGGCTTCGTGGAAGCACTAGCATTTGAATTGATGCGTCATCTAAAATGCCATGTGCTTGCTTCCCTACTACATACTACGTATGCTGTGGCCTTAATGATACCTGTCTTGTGAATTTCTCCTACAGCTCTGCTTAAAAAGTACCAGAACACTACAGCACAAAGGGTAGAATCCTTTTGTCTGGACCAGACAATACATTTCTCCTTCACGGCTAACACCAATATTGTGCTCTGGCAAGAATGCAACTTAGTGGATGTCGCTGAGCTATTTATGTGGAGTAATGTCCTCCCCAAAACTCAACGCAAGTGACGAAAGGGCTCTGGGCAGGTAATTACTGAATGCTAATTATCCACAGAGGTTATTCAATTACAGCCACTGCATTGCACTCACTCAGCACACAATCATTCATCTCTGCCACGGCCGGCAACTGCATCAAGGGAGGGTATTGACATAAAGGGCCTTGCACGGGCCTCTCTCAGCACAGTTACTACATACAGATCTGTCTCTACAATACGGCCTTGGCTGGATAATGGGATACGCTACAGTAGTTGGGTAAGATTGCATTGCGGTTATATACCTCTTTGTTCCCATTGTTGACAAAATAAATGGTTTCAAAGACCAGAGATGAGAGTTGGAGGGGGTATCTTACCTCTCCAAGGATTATCAGCGTGGGTCTGTATTTACTCCCATACGACCGTGCTGATCACTCTAAAATGATTTGTGATAACAGCTGCAAAGCTGAATTACACAATTGTTGTGATTGCAAAATAATACGCAGTGTTTTCTTTTGTCACTGAGATACCTTTGTTGAGGCTGAATAGGCGTCAGCTCTCAAACACATGGACATGAAGCTCCAGCAAGACTAAAAACAGATTATGATGATCACAGATAACACGCTTTGGCGATCACGCAACAGAACAGCGTCTCGGCTGAGGTAAAATAAAATCTTGCGGCCTGCCTGAGGTGATGTTTCCTATTATCCATAAGTGCAGTGAACACTTTCCCCAGAGTATTGGAACCAGAATACTGATGTGCATTGAAATGGCTGGCGGCACACAAGAAAACATTGTTTGCTCACGATAGATAATAATATTATTATAGTTTTGTTAAAATATGTATTGTTGAGTGCAAGTCGTATAGCATACTGTACATCACCTAGCACAAGACGTTTTCCAAAACACGTCTAACCTATATCTCCTTCCTATAGCAGGAGCGTTGCGCCTGCTATGGGGAAAACAACTAGATTCTATTGTTTTTCAAAGCTATTTTCAACAAAGGGAGATGTATGAGTTCATCATGAATTCAATGCAACAATGAATAAAACATCATACAAGCTGTAAAAAAAAAAAACGGTGAGATGTAAATCATTAGGCTGCAGCTGAAATTATATTCATCTGACATAATTCAACAAAATATTCCACTTCTGTACAAGTTCTGAAAAATCTCTGAACATTTAATTGCACTTCCAGCACTATAGCTTTGATGGTTAAGTCATTTTCACTTTCACAGTGTACTTGGGGATGCAGTTCATCTCTTCTCTCCCCATTAAAATTCATTACCAGTCTAATAAGCAAGGTAAATGTTTACACCGTTCCAAAGGAAGGCTGTACTGGAAGACACAGTTGACCTCTGAGGTTAAATTGACAGTTCACCTAAAATATTAAATGACTTGTTTGTTTCCTAATTTCTGAGTCTATGGACAAGAGAAAAGTACAGTCCACGCCGTTGCTTTGTTTACCTAGCCACTTTATTATTATTATTTTTAATTCTTTTTTTTCTTTCTGAGTGGGGCAGTCCCACACATATTTTTCATTTTATTGGAGAGATATAGTGAAGACAGACAGGAAAGTAAGGAGAAGAAGGGAGAGAGAGAGGGCATGTCAGCAGGGCATGGGCCAGATTCGAACCCATGCCGACACGGGCATATGTGTGCACTGTAGACCGCGGTGCTAGAGCACTGGACCACCGCAGGCCACATATCTAGCCACTTTAGAGCAGGCATGGTGTGCAGGCGTGTGGGAAGGCATGAATGGATAGCAGTGTTTAAGACTGGGAAAAGGATCCACTATGTGTACTCACAGTCACATAGGGCAAGAACACTCTGTTGATGACTGGCAACCAAAAGCAAATTACATTGTAAGTAGTGCATGACTTTTATGAAACATTTACTGTACATGCATGATTGATGAGTGTACCGTACAGCAGCTTGTCGGAGGTCAAGATACTCTTATTATTATTATTGACCGTCGAAACCTCTGCCTCTGTATGTGACACTGTTACACCTGTGATCACGGAGTACCCTGTGTGTTTGATACAGTGCATATCGTCAGGGGTTGGTGAATAGTGTGTGTGTGTGTGTGTGTGTGTGTGTGTGTGTGTGAGAGAGAGAGAGAGAGAGAGAGAGAGAGAGAGACACACACACACACACACACACACACACACACACACACACACACACACACACACACACACACACACACTATTCACCAACCCCTCATAATACGCACTGTATCAAACACAGACACAATAAACTAGAGAGACTAGATTAAAGCATGCAAATCTCCAGAGGCTGACAGTTTAAGAACCCTCCCCCCCCCGCCAACATCAAACTGAATATTGCACATGGCTAAGCAGCAGCTCTGGGTCCTCACTCTTCCTGATCCCCCCCCCCCCACACACACTCCTGTCGTGCTGTGGAATGCTCTCTCTTCCTCCATTGGTGGTTCAGAGGTAGAATGAAGAAGTCAAGCAAAGTGGCCCTTAATATATAAGTCAATTACATGTAATATTTCAAATAATCTAAAAATCCCTATATAAAAGAAACTATTTACAGCAGGCTCTATACAATCAGAAAAAAACACAGCAAGAGAATAATTTTGGCTGTACTGATTAACACAATTAATACAAACAACAATTGTAAAAAAAAAAAAAAAAAAAAAGAGATTACGGTATAACAGGCACACACACACACACACACACACACACACACACGCAGACACACACACACAGACACACACACACACACACACACACACACACACACACACACACACACACACTAAACCGACAACAATATAGCCACAGATGAGAGCAGGAACTGCCATCAAACACTGATGTCATAGCAAACAGCAGGCTGGAGTGACCTTGCAGAGAACATGCCAGGCCAGCTTGCTTTCAATGTCTGTTCAGCTGGGGTAACAGAAACCAGTCACTCTCAATCTACAGGGTTTCAGGATGGAAAGAAATATGATGAACATGAATATTAGCACTGTTAGAATGTATCGTGATATCGCCAAGAAGCTCTGGGAAGACGAAAACAAGTTATTAGTTCATCTTGTATCTGTTGTTAATCACAGAGCAGCAAGGCACAAGGAGGATGTTGTACGGGTACATTATAATCCAATATTCCAATTTTGCTGTATGGTTACATCTTGTTACAGCAAACAGAACTACAGAGGTCAGCTTGGTCTTTTTATGAGGTCACTCTAGATTACAACAGTGGTGGCAGACATGCCTTCTGGACTCCTCTGTGTGTGAGTGTGAGTGTGCGTGTGTGTGTGTGTGTGTGTGTGTGTGTGTGTGTGTGTGTGTGTGTGTGTGTGTGTGTGTGTGTGTGTGTGTGTGTGTGTGTGTGTGTGTGTGTGTGTGTGTGTGTGTGGGTGGAGACAGACGACGAGAGTAGCTCTGTATTTTCTGTGAGAGAGAAACAGAGAGAGAGAGACAGAGAGAGAGAGAGAGAGAGAGAGAGAGAGAGAGAGACAGATACTGACAGGATGTGGTCATCTACATGACCCCTGTGAACGAATACATTTTATAGTAAAGACACAGACCTTAAGACAAGGAGTTCCTAAAAATATTGGATGCTAACCACCTTTGTTTGGTACATATTTGAGTTTAAGTCTAAGTCTATAGCATATATAGATAATTGGTCCATAGTCCCAATATGATACACTATGGATGGATATGCATCATATATACAGTGCCCTGTGTACGGAATAGGACAGTTAAGTATTTTTTCTTCTTTTGGCTCTGAAATCAAACAACTACTATGAGGTTAAAGTACAGATTCTTAAGTACAGACGGTCTGGTGAAAAGATCCACATGTCGGCAATTCTCATGTTGCGCAAATGACCAAAAAGCTATATTTATTTTATTTTTATTTTTTTCATTTTTTTAAACATTACGAAAGTTTGAAGTGTTGAAGAGCCCACTCTATATAACAAACAACAGTTTTAGGATCACTAAATACTTTTTTCACTGTATAGGTTCACTGTATAGTCTGCTGTAGGCTACTGGGTAAGTGATAAATGGCTTGTAAACAACCTTATGTTTTAGGACGTGTTCAAAAGCAAGGACTGGAGGATCATCTAATTATGTGTAGCTACAGTATGTGTTTTTAGCATGTTGATGTTCGATCAGCAAGAAGCGCAGTGTGCAAAAGCATTGGTGGTGCAGTGGTGGGTTTGATCTCCTATCACGCGGCAGACCTGGGTTCTCTTCCCGACCAATGCATGCATGCTTTTTATTTTTTTACTTGTGTTTTTTGCATTTTTATACACAAAATGACAGCAGTGTTAAAACACTTGTGAACGGCAGTCGTATTACAGAAGAAAAAAAACATTTCGATTATTATTATTTTTTATCTTTATTTAACTCCTTTAGTTTTGCAGCAGCAAACGATTGGACCACCTTACAGAACACACTCAAACTCACAGCACTCACATCACTTACCATTTTCAAAAAATAAACTTCAGCAGGTCATAGTTGACTTTATTTATTTATCTTCACTGTCTTTGCCGTTCTAATGTATTGTATGTATTGTTCTATGTTGACCCTGCAAACTGTGACACTTTAAATAACGTGAAAAAAATACTATTGTGCAATATGACAACCCTAGTCGACTATCTGTACAGTATAGTACAGTGGATTGTGTACATAGCCTTTACTTATGTAAACCAGCTCCTTCCCTTCTTGTGATTTTTTTCTAAAAGTTTTTTTTTTTTTCCTTTCCTAACACCAGGGGAGCCACCCCTCCTAAATTTCGTTGTTTGGTACCTGTACTGTAGCAATGACAATAAAGACCATTCATTCATTCATTCATTTCTGTTTATATGTTTGTTTTTATTCTTGCCGGGGCCTCTTGGCCAGATCTCCATTGAAAATGAGAATTTGGTGGCCTAGGGTGGTCCAGTGGTCTAGCACCGCGGTCTACAGTGCACACATGTGCCCATGTCAGCATGGGTTCAAGTCCGGCCCATGCCCTGCTGACATGCCCTCTTTCCTGTCTGTCTTCACTGATTCTGTCCAATAAAATGGAAAATATGAGTAAATCAGTTGTTTTTTTTAAGGTATTTTTACAATCTTATACAATCTCATTAGGAAATGAAATGTTAAACTGGATTTAAATCTGTGTTTACACTTGTTTGGCCCTGAAAAACTCCCTAGTTGCTATGGCAGTATGTTTTAGGTCATTGTGACTTACTGTATGATGAAGCACCATCCATTGAATTTGGAGGCATTTGCTTATCCTTGAGCAATCAATATGTCACTGAAGAATAAATTCTGCTGCTGCTGTCAGCAGTTACATCACTGTTCGGTTTGCTTTCCACTTGCAATCACAAATCAATGGCAAATGCAAAATCTAGAACCAATACTAGGCATTGACAGCTCTTATGCCTGCACAAATTATCTGACGGAAAACACCTGACAAGTCCCATTACTTTTGGGTAACCGGAAATATGGAGACTGTGCATAAAAGGTGTAATTTCTGACTGGTGAAACCAAACACAAATAACATTAAATAAAAGCTGGGAATCTCTACTTTAACCTCACAGTAATTCATTTCAGTGTAGAGCCAAAAGAAGAGAAAATGCTTCACTCTCTCATTACTTACGCAGTGCAGTGTAGTGTAGAGATACCTTCTACTCTACCTTTTGTTGCTGTTTGATGTTGTTTTTCTCGTTGCGTTCCTCTGGGATGTTGTAACAGGAGATCCTATTGGCTGAGAGGGGAGTTCAAATCCTTGACTACATCAGTTAAACAGCCCCCTACTGCTAAAGCTTCATAGGACAAATCCCAGCAGGCTTTGCACTTCTAAAGCAAACACACGCACACACATACACTCGAATGAGAGGATTTAATGGAATTTTTGGAGAATCTAATTTGCTCTCAGTGCTCTGAGCATTAACAGGGTGAATTTAGGAGAATGGGGTTTTCATCTGCTTGTGTGCAGACCAGACCTGCACTAGATCAGACAGGAAGTTCTTGTTCTTGTGCAGCAGAAAGTTGTGGAACATCGGTCCTGAAGTGCTGCTGTGTGTCTGCAGCCCTGTGCTTTACCTCAGACATGATTCATCTAATCCTAATAATCTAATAATCTAATCATCATTTGAACAGATGGTCATCACACATCAAAAAATGTACTTATTGTAATGCACCTGGAATAGTATAGTTTACACCAAGGGTAACAGGTGTACACCAAGGGTAGACAGGTGAGGTTTACACTTAAAAGTCACTGGTGAGACGACACCATCTGTGTGAGATGATGTCAGGTGTCAGAGCTGTTAAAAGGCTGTCTGAGCCATGGTTTTGTTATCAAAAGCAAAGTAGTTTTACCAAACATTTAAATACCCATCAGTCACCATTTCTCCCTCGTCCTGTTGTTTACATGGTGTGTCAGGCTTCTGTATCTGTCCTCGTAGTTCACTGTGTTAGTCTGTCATAAAACCCTCTCTGTGGGTCCCCCTGCAGTCCACCATCACTGTGACAAGCTGGAAATGACTGGACAGTATTTCATAACTCTACTGGAGTCTTGAGTACGCTGCTACTGTAGGTCCAACCTGGAATTAATATTGCACACTTTAAATAGTTCTCTCTCTCTGCAAGATCATATAACTCTTAACAAAATGGAAGATACTATTTCTGACCTAATCACATTCCAGCATTGTTAATAAGGTTTCATCTGTCATACACAAAGAGATGAGGAAAATCTAATTGCTCAGAGACGAACATCCTGTAAAGCTAAAGTGGAAACATGCTATATCAAATGTGCTGCGCTTCTCAGTTTCATGTCCTTCTTTTCTCAGACATGGGAGTGGGGGGGGGGGTGTCTGGATGACCTGCCAGAATTAATAATTCATTTAAAGCCCTATTCGCACAGGACTAGTATTATCTTTGGTTTTCCACCATTGATGCAGAACAGAATTCAGAATTCACTAGTCAAGAACAATATTGTCATATGTCCTTTAAAATGAAATATTCATTACACTGGTTTAAATATGCATTAAAACAGATTGGAATTGTTTCCCTCTGAACAAGGCATTTGCATTTCTCGGTCACACCCTTGTCCCGCTCACACAACAATGACATGCTTGACTTCTGCTCGTGTTCAGGAGAGTGGGGCACAAGTGTGCCAAACATATGGCCCCCGAGCAACAAACAAAATCTGCTATTCTCCTGAAGAGCAATTACCCCACAGCTGGAGGGTGATGGAAGAAAAGTGCTTTGCTCATGCTATTGTTTAAAACCACTCATGTCAAATCTGACTGCACCTGCTTGGCTTGCATCTTCTAAAAGTTATAAACACCGCATTTAACACAGTCAAGTGGGTCAGGTGCTGCACAATCACGGAAAGAGTTTACCATGAAATAGAACTGGCCCGTCCATATAAGACTGTTTATTCAACATTACTGTAATTATTTTGTGTGTGAAGGCACCGTCATTGATTCATGCTGTATGTAACCATAGAGTACCATAGAGTAATTCATATTTATCAAAGGGCAGTGATCTATCATTGAAATATAACTAAACTGAACCATTAGGATTGTGTAATGAGGACCTCAATGACTTAACGAAAGCATTGCATGACCATGCTTATTCTATTAAATGGATATTCATTATATAAAACAACAGCCCAGAAAGTTAATGAAAATGTTTCTTTTTAGACTTCAGGATAAATAACTGTGTACAAACCAACTGTATCATCTGAGGCAGCGTTTTCCTTCATTACAGCTTCCCTTCATTACAAAGGCCACTAATTTAACTGATAAGGTCTCTCCACCACACAAACTCAGCACACAAAGGTCCTCTTTGAAATATGAGGGACAAAAATGGTCTTTACAGAAGTGATACTGTCTCTGACCTTTTGGGTTTCTGGACGGAAATAGCAATGTTATTTGAATGCACTGATAGTGTATCAGTGGTGTGAATACACGCACCAACACCTTTCTGTGAGGAGGACATTTCACTTTGCCCCAGGTATGTTGGGTCTGTGTGTGTGTGTGTGTGTGTGTGTGTGTGTGTGTGTGTGTGTGTGTGTGTGACTGGGTGTGTGTATGTGTATGTGTGTGTCTGTGTCTGTGTGTGCATCAGCAAAATATACTGACATTCCTCTCAAAATCAGATGAGGGATAAACAGGGGGATAATAAGGGATAATAACTTATTGTTGGCGGAGTGTCTCAACAGTTACTACAGAGACAGTTTATGCAAAAAGAGCTACTGTAAGTACAAGCTAATTATCCTAATTAGCTAATTATTAGTGAAACAACGTGAAACAACAAGGAAGTTCCATTGCTTACATTTGACTTTTTACCCACAGTCAAGGCATCTAAATAGCTAATTTGCAGCTCAGGTACTTACAAATCTATTCTATATTGCATCTTCCTTCATTCATCAAAACATACAAGTTATCTTCTGTTGATGTAGAGCTGGTATGATAAGATATGTCCACCTCTCTGTCCCTTATCTCTCTCACTCCACTGCACTTGCATGAGAGAGGCAGCAGTGAATATTTAATGTCCTGTGCAGAACGGTAGACTGGAAGCAGCAGGTTGAGAGAGGGTGCAGCGACTGACCAGAGAGGCTGACAGAAAGACTTATTTTCTCTGAAACAGTCAGCGTCTCTCAAGGCATTATGAGGCTGAAGGGAAACAAATGCTTCAAAATCATAAAAATGCCTAATTTGAAAGTCACGTCTTTTGCTCTTTTATTATGTTCTTATTATGTAAAGCACTTTGTGACCGCTGGTCTGGGATAGGTGCTATAGAAATACATTTGACTTACTTACTAAAAGGTTGAGAAGGGAATGCTAAGATTGCTAGGTAGGAGCTGTTATGAAACCGTCTAAACAGGCTACACAAACGCCACGTTGTCTGAGACCCCCGGGAATGCAGCAAACTGTGAAAATAAAGCAACGTAATGAAGCCAGGGTCAAGACCACTGCAATCATATGAAATCATTAAATAATGAGGTGTGACCTACAGCAAGAGAGGGCAGGGGAGAGACACCCTATTTCGGCGGAGGCCAGGGATGGAAACGTGTCTTGAGAGTCTAAGCTCCACATTTGCATATCCTCTCCTCTCCTCACCATCTCACGTCTCACCGTCTCTCTCCGCCAGAGAGGCCTGTGGGAACAGAGAGCCCACACGTGTATCCTGGGAAATATACATATTTTACTCACTTCCTGCAGACACGCATTTACCTCAGACCTCTGGGGAGGACGGGCCCTTAGCTGAGAGGCTGGTATGTATGGTGGAGCTCTGCTGAGCTTGGCTAGGGCTGTGCTGTGTTGGGCTGGGAGGTGGTGCAGAGATGGATTGGGTAGCGCTGTAGACTTTGATCATCTATAATGACCAGATACAGGGAACAACAGCCCACCGGTTTCCTATGAGAGATACAATTGCCGCAGTGAAGCCAGGAAATGCTGTTGGGCGCTGAATGGGCGCTGTCATCTTGAATCGTCATGAATTCGTGACGTTAGAATTATAAGGTTCTATCTCAATTTTTGGTCAAAATTGAGTTTTTTACATAACCTGATCCATTAGGTGTTTATTAATGCCTGTGTGGTGTTATTTTTAGTGAGTAATTAATAAAATACAAAGGTTCCATCTCACAAAACATAATGGAATGTAAAAACTTTGACGCTCAATATCTCTGAACTACCCTAAACAGAGATAGAACCTTATAATTCTAAGATCACGAATTGTCACAGACAACTGTGGTACCAGAACCGTGGTACCACTGCAAGCACAGTCCATTGCTAAAGCAGAGGCGAGTTGTAGTTCAGAAAGGAGAGGATGACTCCAAACGGATGAAAGCCTTGAGGAAACTGTCAGTCTTTTAAATGATCAACCCTGTTAGCTGGAAAACTGGTATCTGGAGATAACACCACGCACACGATAATTACATTTAATCAATATTAAATGAATTGTAAAACAATAAACTAACAATACGTGTTATCGAAAGAACATGGTTAACTTTCAGTGTCATTTAATCATAGAGATTACATCTTAACCATTTAGCAGACACTTTTATCCAAAGTGACTTACAATTAGAGATTACAAGGACGGTCTCCCTGGAGTAATTTAGGGCTAAGCACCTTACTCAAGGGCCCACTAGTGGTGTTCCCAGGTGGGAATTGAACTCATGACCTTCTGATCACCATTCCAACTCACTATCCCCTAGACCATCACTACCCCACCATGTAGTGAGTTTGCTACTTACCTACCTGTCAGTAATCATAATCGACACAATAATATTCATATATATATCATGCCAGTACCCAACATCGTCTTAAATCGTCTAACCCTAAATCCGTACTCCGACAAGTTCACAACAAACTAATACTACAAACAGAATGTACGGTACAGGAAGGACATTTCACTGCTCAAAACGAATACTTCTTGGTCAACTTAGTTCATAATAAATAGAGGATATATACAGCGGTTAACTACTAAAAACTAAGTCTTTATAATCCATTTTGTTCTAATGGACTGACTTATATAGCGCCTTATTCCAAAGCGCTTTACAATGGCCTCTCATTCACCCATTCACACACATTCACACACCAATGGCGGCAAGCTACCATGCAAGGTGCCGGCCCGCTCACTGGGAGCAATTTGGGGTTCAGTGTCTTGCCCAAGGACACCTCGGCATGTGGCCAGCCGGGGCTCGAACCGCCGATCTGCCAACCTATGCGATCATTAAACGCCGACTCGACCTCCTGCGTCACAGCCGTTCCACTTCACCGACAGAAAATGCTAATACAACTGAGAGTGTGCTCACTGTGTAGATACAGTATGTGTGTCACCCTGGAGTGCCTGTCTGGCCTGCCCTCAGTATCAGCCTGGCCTGATGACGATCATAATCAAACAGAGAGGAGAGAAGTGACACCATGATAACGGCCAATATTCTCAGTCACAACAGTTATGAAAGTGTCTGCCTTCACTCCCTGATTCTCTGGTGCTGCAGAAGAAGAAGAAAAGCTGATAGAGACTAGACAGAGAGGATAATCTGGCAGCATTAGTTACTGTTAGGTTCTGTTTTAACCTTCAGTGTTCTGAGGAATATTAAGAGTCTATTCCATACCTTCCCTCTACTATCCAAGAAAAATGCCAGAAGGTAATGTAGGAGGTGTGTGTGTGTGTGTGTGTGTGTGTGTGCACGCATGTGTATGTTTGTGCCTGCATGTGTGTATGGTACGTGTAGGAATCGCCCCCACACATCATTTGAGGGCAACATTAAATCAATGATCATACTGTGCAGTGTAGTGTTTGTAGTATCTGCCGGTCCTGTTTTGAGATCCATAAGCACAATAGAATATTCAGAGGTGCCTGAGAGGCAGGATCTGATGTGTGGGGTGTAACTGAGTCACTGATGTAATCAAAACCGAACTCCTCCGCACATCAAATAGGAATCTGAACCTCACACTGGAGCGCCTGCCCCGCTTCCCTTTGTGACATGCTCAAAACACAAGACAGGGCATCAGATCCCCAAAAGCTCCCATTCCATCAATCACTTGAAATGCCTCGAAGGCAGAGTCTCTCCCTCTTTCTTTTTCCCTCTCCAACTCCTTACCCAGACCTGACGCAACCCAGCGAGCATCATGGGACACATCGACGTTGTATCAATCCCCATTGCCTATCCATGACAAGGATCACTCAACTCAGAAGAAGGGGCTGGGACTTTTTTGAGTTCCTTGTTTCTTCTTCTTTTGTTACTATGGCTTTGGTCTTACTTTTCAAGACGCAAGCCATTGCCTCTCCTCCTCAGATGCCAAAAGGACAGTTCACACAGAAATCAGCGCTGTCTGTGTGTGGCACAGTGGGTCTAGCTGGGGGATTTGGGTAATGAATCAGATGAGTGCAAATGTCTGAAACAGGGGGTTCCTGGAAAATTGCCGATCGCTATCCCGGTGGTTAGTTAGCTGGAAGTATGCAGCTAAGCCCCGAAGGAGGATCTCTCTGGTCGAAGTGGTTGTGTCTGTAGTTGATTTATGTACTGTATATTCCACTCCACAGCTGCTTAGAAACAGCACCCACGCAGTCAAGACCCAGTGTACTGACATCAATGGTCAGTTCATAGCATTGATTAATCCACTCCAACATTCACGTTATTGTTTAGGTGAGATAGGATGAAAAGCTGAGACCTTCAGATGAAGATGATTTAGTGTGCTGTATGTGGAACGGATCACCAATTAGCCTCCATAACATTGCTCCATGGAGGGGGTCCTGGAGTTATAATAAGCCTTACCGGAGAGCAGCCAGTGCTGGGCAGATGGTTGTTCTCCCACCCCTGGGGAGGCTGAGGGGGATCCAGGTGCTACTGGCAACAGGGATTTGAGGTAATTACGATGCCTAACCACTCAGGCCTGAAAATTCGAGCTCTGTGTTTCTACTGCTCACTTTGATGTTTTTTTTTCACAGGTGTTGTTTTCCAGATTTAAAGTTCAGTTTCAAGTCACATCTGGGAGAAGAGCAGCAGATGTGATGCGTATTGATATTATTAGTTTGTTTCGCTTCGGGGGTAAAGCACTGGAGTGAAGAGATCACTGCACCTGAAAGTCCCAAAAATAAGATTGACAGTTTCCATTAGAGGCATTTTCTAGTCGCTAACATCTAAACCACTGCAATGCTCCATATTCTAAGTGATATTGCTCCCTGTTGTAATCATTGTATCTCTAGGTGGGTAGTCGACTATCCTTGACAGGGGAGAGGGAAGGGAGCAAGCTATGTCCCTCCAGGGATAAATACAAATCTGAGGCAATTCCAAACTGTCACACAGAATTATGTCTTAATATGGTGAGGGCATCTAGGATGTCTTGTCTAGGCATCTAGGAGGCCTCTCCTTAATTTCATGTGATTTATTTGAGACAAACTGAGTTGACATCAATTTCCAATCAACTATTTTCTGCTAATCATGTTTCATTTTACATTTACATTTACATTTTTGGCATTTAGCAGACGCCTTATTCCAAATTTGAGTTTGAGATGGTGGGTCGACATCCATGTAGAGATGTCTGCAAGACATGTCATCTGCATAGCTGTGGATAGATATATAATAGAACCCATGTGAGGAGATTCCCGAGTCAAGAGACTTTGTATAGAGGGAGAACAGTAGAGGCCCTAGGACAGAGCCCTGGGCTACCCCAGTGGTGAGGGTTCTGAGAGGATGGAGAGAAGGGTCTGGTGGTTGACTGTGTCGAGAGGAGGATGAAAACAGAGGAGAGGGAGGAAGCTTGAGCAGAGTGGAGGGCCTCCGTGACAGCAAGGAGAACAGTCTCAGTGGAGTGCCCAGCCTTGAAGCCGGATTGGTGGGGGTCCAGATGTTCCATCTTCCGGAGATAGTCAGTCAGTTGTTTAGATGCAGCACGTTCAAAGGTTTTGGAAGGGAAGGAGAGAAGGGATACCGGTCTGTAGTTGTGGACAGAGCACGGGTCAAGGGTAGGTTTCTTGAGGATAGGCTTGACTCTGGCTATCTTAAAGGCAGCCAGGACAGATCCTGTGGATAAGGAGGAGTTGATCATGGTAGGATCGGTCAGATGCATCGGTAGGATGTGCCTCCTGTGCCTCGGATGTCCCGGACATTCCTCTGCCTCAGCCTTCCTCGCCCCCACTACGGCCTGCTCGCATACGTTCACACTCTGGCCACCTAGAGGACTTTGTCTCAACATTTCATGTTTGAAATCCTGCCGGGGGAGGGGGGGGGGCTCTGTTCTGTCGCTCGATATAAACAAACATTGAAATTGATGCTACGATTGTGTCATGTGTTTCATATTACAAACACAATAAATACCTCATAATACGTACAGAAGTATTCAGACCCCTTTATGACACTCTTAAAATGATCTAAAATGCAAAAATGGCATCAACAAATCACTCACTAAGTTGAATTGAGTCCATTTTAATGCAATGTAATTTGGGAATTAATATCTTAGTTTTTATAGGGTCTCTGATTTGCATCAGGAATCAGTTGCGCACTGTGTAGATTAGTGTGTGTGTGTGTGTGTGTGTGTGTGTGTGTGTGTGTGTGTGTGTGTGTGTGTGTGTGTGTGTGTGTGTGTGTCAGTGTGTGTGTGTGTGTGTGTGTGTGTGTGCACGCACATGTAGTTGCTTGCTTTGTTATTCTTCACCCTCTCGGCTGCTGAGATGAGGGTTTCTCTCTCTCTCTCACACTCTCTCTCTCTCTCTCCCTCTCTCCCTCTCTCTCTCCCTCTCCCTCTCTCTCTCTCTCTCTCTCACACACACTCTCTCTCTCTCCCTCTCTCTCTCTCTCTCTCCCTCTCTCTCTCTCTCTCTCTCTCTCTCTCTCTCACACACACACACTC
Organism: Nansenia antarctica; assembly: GCF_963989245.1. Classification (NCBI taxonomy): domain Eukaryota; kingdom Metazoa; phylum Chordata; class Actinopteri; order Argentiniformes; family Microstomatidae; genus Nansenia; species Nansenia antarctica. The sequence continues at coordinate 24,570,220 of NC_137684.1, read as the reverse complement.
TCTCTCTCTCTCTCTCCTCTCTCTCTCTTATTTATCCAGCACTCCCAGGTTTCCCAGTTTGCCTAATTCATCTGGCGTTACAGTACATCCCATTGCCTCTATTTACAACATCCAGCCATACATGAATACATTAATCCAGGAGGGAAGATTGTCATTATTGCTCTGTGCTGCCTGGGCCTCATCTCGAGAGTCATCCCCATAGAGATAGAACATAGAACAGTGCTCACTGCTAACTGTCACACCCTGCTTTGGCAGTCTCAGCATTATACAGTATAGTTCTGCCATACACTTTCCCCCCTTATTGCTTATACTATCCAATCCTCTCGGATCTACAGATCTGCTTGGGGGGGTTGGAGAATTCTGATTCTGAAAAACACTGATCAAAAAGCAAGTCCCCTGAGGGAGACGGGGAATATTAGGTTACTCTACAATTTGATTTCTGTTACAGCAATTTCAATGTGGGGCCGGGAAGATAAATCATGTGCAACTGTCATAAAGAGGATATCTTAAGCTCCAGAGAACATCAACATCCAGAAATGCGTAGAACACATATGTTTGTATGTCATGAATGTTAATCAAGATCATAGGAGAGCAGAAAGCTTGTGAAAACCTCGCCCATAAATTCATCATTTAATTTAAATGTGTACACAGTGCTGTATAGTATGTATTGCCCTGAGTGAATATTTCCTTTCTAATGCCCCCACGGTACGTCCTCAGTCATCGCCAGTGGAAAATAACATAAACGACTTAATTTCTCTAAGTGCTATAAAAAATAGTCTGTTGCTCTGCAAACTTGGATTCTTCTCTGCGTAGACAGACAGAAAATTACATTTCATCCTCAGATTAGGGCAGTCTGTCCACTTACTGTCCGCTGATGTGAAACATAAAGATCAAGTGAAAACTGGAGGTCGGTGCATTTGTTCTCCTTTCGACAGGGGGGGGATTAGGGTCAATAATCTGTCCAGCACAGATGGGTGACAACACAGATTTATCCTCCGCACAGCAGAAGCAGAGCGCAAAGCCTCAGCCGGCTACAGAGCTAAAGAGCACTCCACTGTGAGCATGTGCTCAGAGACAGAACTAGAGAGAGAACATCCAATGAAGTCAGTCCTCCTCCTCCTCCTCCTCCTCCTGGTTAATTTGCCATTCACAGTTCACAGAAAATAATAAAACTGTAGGGAGCAGTTATCGCTGAGAAACTGACAAACTACTTCAGTGGATTCGCAAGGTTCACGACCCTGTTCTCTGTCAAAAGCTATTTTGTCTTTCTTTTTTAATTCAAGCAAGAACATCGTAGTTGACAGGCCAAGGGCATCCATAGCAAAGCATCCCTGCTGTGCTCAGCCTCCAGACTCCCCCTAAACATAATCTAGTGTGAAATCCATCTCGTCAGACAGGAGAATAATGTTATAATCGTTCTCATTCTGTATATTTAGTAGGGGTACAGTAACGGTTCACAAATATTTCGATTCGGTCCGTAGCTCGGTTTTTAAGTCACGGTTCGATACGTTTTCGGTATAGCAGGGTAAAAATTATCACAAAACATAACTTTTTTTCATTTTTTATTATTATTAAACAGTGGTTTACTGAACAAACAGTGGCTCTTTCTTAAATAAATAAAATAAAGTCAGTCAATACTGCTGCAACCTACTAATAAAAAAGTACGACTTACTGAAAAGTAAATCAAAAATAAAGATTCTCTCAAATAAATAAAATATAAGAAAATATATCCTTTAAGGTGCAGCATTTAGAAAATGAACAGTACTCTACATAATAAAGTTACATTTACTGAAAAGCAAATCAAAATGAATATTCTCTCAAATAAATAAATAATAAAATAAAATAAACATCCATTACAGTGCAGCATTTAGAAAATGAACTGTACTGTACTTGTATTCACATAAGCATTTTTTTTTCCTTTCCTAACACCAGGGGAGCCACCCCTCCTAAATTTCGTTGTTTGGTACCTGTACTGTAGCAATGACAATAAAGTCCATTCATTCATTCAAGCAGCTTTCAACTTCACATTAGGACTTGCCAGCTTGTACTGACATACATAGTATTTTCATATTTTTGTTTATAAATGGCTGGTGTGACTTCCTGGCTAAAATGCGGATGAGAGGGAACCACGTAACGACGCTCCATTACTTTCAACATTATGTTTAAATCCTGTGTTTTCGACAATGGAGTATGGTCCGCTGCTATAAAAACACCTATGGCGTTTGATTGATTGATTGAAAACTTTATTAGAAGATTTGCAGAAGTAGGTACATGAAAGTACATATTACATACAAGGTCAACTAACAGGATAAAAACCCAAGAAAGCCACTGGCTTATTTCAATTGGGGTCCTTGATTCTCAATTCATCGTTACATGTAAGACAGACAAAAAAGCTAGTACTATCTACAAGATAATACAGACAAATAACTATTACTATCTACAAGATAAACACACATCCATCATGGGAAGAACAATACAACAAAACATAAGGTATGTACAGCGGGTAGGACAGGTGGGGACATACACCACAGGTGGGGGCGGGGGACAAAACACAAAGTATGTACAGTGGGTAGTTCGGGTCAATTGTTTGTTATTGTTGTGGCCCGGTCTGAATTGTTATCGAGTGGTTGCTTAAATGCCATGGGTAGCTGGGTTTGCATTTCACTCCGTTTTCTTTTTGTACCTGTGAAGTTTACATCTGGGTGTAATGCCGACTCAAATGAGTGAGCAAGTTTGACGTATTGCCAGCCGCATACCTGATCGCAGTTGACAGCTGCCATATCAGGCAGAGACGCTGCTGGACAGGATGCTCTCCATGGTGGTTCTGCAGAAGTTGGTGAGGGTCTGAGGTGTCTTGATCACTGTGCCGGTGTGATGCGTCAATTGTGTGGAGACCGAGTAACTTGAAGCTGCTGACCTTCTCCTCTCCAGTTCAATCCTGTCAATGTGGATGGCTTTCCCCCCCCCGCCCCCCGTATGCGTATATGTCATGTGGTCCATGATCAGCTCCTTGGTTTTGTTGATGTTGAGGGAGAAGTTGTTGCCCTGGTACCATTCTGCCAGGGCTCCTACCTACCTGTAGGCAGTCTTGTTGCTGTTGGCGATCAGGCAACGGGACCACATTTCTATGAGTACATACGAAAAGATCGGCACCAAATTTGTATGAAATCTTACGACCCGGTTTGTATGAAACGCCAAAAATGTGACTTGCGGTGAGGCAGTATTAGGCACTAACTTTGAGTGGTTAGGGTTAGGGTACGTTGTCACGGAAAGGCATTAGCAAACATAAGCAAAAGCAACAAGAATAAGCACAAACAAAAATGTGTCCTAACCACAATTTAAACGCGAAGTGGAGATTGCCAACATAGTGTTTTACGAACAATTTCTGATCATTTCCAAAATTACAGAAAAATACCATGGTTTGGGAATGTTTCTGAACTTTTTAGTAATTTGTAATTTTGCCACCCTAAATGATTATAACTTACTATAAACAAGATCTATTTGTGCATTTCTTTAGAAATTATAAATTCATAAAAAATGTACGCCATACACCAATCAGAGGAGAATACCAGAGGGCATCCTGGACTGTTCCTCCCTTCCTTCTTTTCTTTCCTTCTTCTGTCCTTCATGCCTTCCTTCCTCATTTTTTCAACTGGAGTATCACCAAAGTATCTCTCATACCGCTCACATCCAAATATTTCTCATATTTTACATTCTAAAAAAGTCAGAAAGTAGTCAGAATCTCAGCCTGATGGTGATTATAGAAATGAGAAATGTAATGTCTAATCAGAGATCAGACAGACAGACAGTGAATATGTAAAGCTCCCCAGACATAAGACAATGGCTATGATTTTGCTGCATCAGTTTTTTTTTTCTAATTCAAAGAAGTACCATCTGCAGAGCTAATCAAGATTCAAAACATCTGATTGAGGAAAATCTCACTCATTGTTTCTCATGCCAACCTTTTTAATATACCAAAGCTTTTGCTTTCCATAATTACGATACATAACATCTCTTTCCAAAAGGTCACCCATGACGTAAACAGAGACAAGACTGGGGTGTTTTATGTCATCATAAGGAAACAGAATGCAAAATAAACAGTCAAAAGAGCTGGAATCCTCTTCAGGCAAATTAAGACTAAGCAATTCATTGTCAAGCAAAAGAACATAATTAGCTGACCCAAAATAAATTACTAGAACTGCAGTGTGCATGAACGTGGCTCAGAACCCCCCCCCCCCCCCCCCCCCCTCCGTTAAGATTGCTCTAGACTCCCCGCTGGTCCCTTCCAGGAGCCACAGTGAGAAAATGGGATGAAAATGAACACGTTATTTCTGCTCCATGCAGCAATATTCTCCCTGAAGACACTTGCACACTCGAACAAAACAAATCAGCTGCTTTTTTTCCTATTGTACCCCCCCCACACACACACCACTCTCCCTAACCCCTCCCCCCTCCCCCAGAAATCACCTATGGATTTATGAATATGGAAAAAACTAAAATGTTATTTGTCTTCAGGATGCTTATCGTTACAGTGCACACTGTAGTTCCGATCCAGAGGGAGTTAGCAACACCTGATGACTAAAGGGGACACCGACAGTTCACTACTCAATGAACAGCAGCAATCTTTCTGAGCTAGACTCTCAGACACATTAGCTGCTCTCTGTTTCTCCATTCTCGTTTAAGCGTCAGCAGGCCACAACATGTGACCATTGTCTTGCTCATGCATGTTGCCATTTTCCCAACAGATGCTCTTACAAAAGGTTTGTGTTGCACTGTGGTATAATAATAATAATAATAATAATAATAATAATAACTTTAATTGATATAGCGCCTTTCAAAAACCCAAGGACGCTGTACAAGGGGATGTACAGTATATAGTATGTGTATGGAGGACTAACGGCAGCAATGGTAAGCCGTGAATGACGTCACTCCACCTTTATGCATATCCGCCATTGAATGGAATGTACTGCAAGTGGTCCTTGAAACCTTGAAGAATAATTTGCGCTGCACTTCACTGAGGAAGTGAGGAAGCAGAGGAAGCAATCAGTGCGGTTGGGTAACCGTGGCCTGAGCATTTCCAGGGCGACCTCCAACCACCAACACTGGTCCAGCAGCAGAGAAGAGTGAATTCAAGAGCACTGATCACTTTGAGACAGACAGGCTCAATAAGGTAGGTGATAATGATGTCTCCTTCCCCTTCAGGAGAGCAGCAGTGTCTTCTAGGAGCCAGACTCAGAGCAGGAGCTGCTGCTGCTGCTGCATTACTGTGTCATTCTCCCTCAGATGACAATGTAATCAGACGTTTCAGACAAGCGTGAAAACTGGACTCCCTCTTTAAATTGATTCTGGGGGAAATAAGTCCCTGTCAGGCAAGAGGCCATGACTGCTGTTCAAACTGGAGGGAGGGAGGGAGTGAGCATGCAAAATAGAGATGGGCTGATTATCTCCTTTTCAAGATAAGATGGCTGGGGTATAATAATAATAATAATAATAATAATAATAATAATACATTAGACCTATATAGCGCTTTTCTAGACACTCATAGACGCTTTACAAACTGAGAAGATCGAGTAGTAATAATAAAAAGAAACAACAAATAAATAAAAAGAAAGTATAGGGGCCTAATTACGGTAGTGCTGGGGACACATGGGAAGGGGAGGGGAGGGGGAGAGGGTATGATGGAGACGTGAGCTTTCCCCTTCTACAATGATTATTCCACGTGTTTTACTTTATAACTACTTTACAACAGCAACGTTCTGTTTTTAAAAAAAAACTCACCACAGCATTTCACTACGAATGTTGAGCATACACAATCTCTGATGTATATTCTACAAAGTTGACTTTAAGATTTGAAACATAGGAACTGGAGGACAAGCTCCCAATTTGTCACTCTGTAGGACCCAAGGGAAGGGAAGGGGGGGGGGGGGGGGGGGATTCGTCCCATCTTGCGGGCAGTGAGCAAGTCTCCATTGACAGTAAACGACAGTGACAGAGTCATGCAGTATTAGATTCCAAGTCAAACTGATCACGTGTGAAATGGGAACAGGCCCTTTGAGCAACCTGTCATCATACCAAAGTCTTTTTACACACTTGGTAAAACACTCTGCTAGGTAGGAATGAGACAGGCGTATGCATGGATGAGTATTGGTGAAGTATGTGTGTGTGTGTGTGTGTGTGTGTGTGTGTGCGTGTGTGTGTGCGCATGTGCGTGCGTGTTATAACCCTAAACCACTCCTGAGCGTCCCTAGAGAGTGTCAGTCCATTATGAATCTCCTAAGTGAAGCTCTGCACTGAACTGCAGTATGGTAGTCTTGATGTCTTTAATTAAATATTGCCATATCTTGTGGGACGACCCAATAGTTAAGATTCGCATTTCATTTTAATCATGCAACCTTCTCTACTTGTGTCGAGAAATATTCTTTATAATGCAAGACTCGATATGCCTTCGACAAATGCAGGCAACACACATGGCTAACATAAGATTCTCACCCAGCCCAAAGTGGATAAGATGCGACACTCTTCATGTCCAGATCTCTCCTGAAACATAGATTTGACTATTTCAACAAGACTAACCTGGATAAATAAAGGTGAAATAAAATACGTACATTAAATAAAATGTGCTCATCTCTGCTTTGCGAGTTATTTCCAATTATCATCATACAGAAGGAAACTGAACATGCACATTTTGGTGAGAATCAATAGACTATACGGTTTTTTCGAGGTCCAACATGTTGTGAAGCCATCTCCTCAGCTCCTTGCCCTCGGCTCCCTATCGATGACAACATAAACAGATCACTCTGTTGCCCAGTAACCTAATATGGCACCAGCTACAGGGGGACTGTCTATGAGAGTACTTTGCCAAATGCTCTAAGTGCTAAATTTACTCATCTGCTCTGTGCTCACTCACCCCCAGTATTGGCAGTACAGTAGGCTACCTCACCATTCTAAACTACCTCGCCATTCTAAAGTACCTCACCATTCTAAACTACCTCACCATTCTAAACTACCTCACCATTCTAAACTACCTCACCATTCTAAAGTACCTCCCCATTCTGAAGTACCTCACCATTCTAAAGTACCTCACCATTCTAAAGTACCTCACCATTCTAAAGTACCTCACCATTCTAAACTACCTCACCATTCTAAAGCACCTCACCATTCTAAACTACCTCACCATTCTAAAGCACCTCACCATTCTAAACTACCTCACCATTCCAAAGCACCTCACCATTCTAAAGCACCTCACCATTCTAAAGTACCTCACCATTCTAAAGTACCTCACCATTCTAAAGTACCTCACCATTCTAAAGTACCTCACCATTCTAAACTACCTCACCATTCTAAAGCACCTCACCATTCTAAACTACCTCACCATTCTAAAGCACCTCACCATTCTAAACTACCTCACCATTCTAAAGCACCTCACCATTCTAAAGCACCTCACCATTCTAAAGTACCTCACCATTCTAAAGTACCTCACCATTCTAAACTACCTCACCATTCTAAACTACCTCACTATTCTAAAGTACCTCACCATTCTAAACTACCTCACCATTCTAAAGTACCTCACCATTCTAAAGCACCTCAACAATGTGAAATCTGCAACCCCAAGCAAAACAAAATACACTTAAGTACCATTTTTGTAGTATACTTGAGTTTAAATAATTAAAACATATTTAAAGGATAATATCATTATATATTAAAAGGATACTAAAATGACCGATGTTAAATTGTACAAAGATTTGTATTTAATATACTAAAATGCTAAATGATGTAGATAAAACAATTTTAAAATAAAATATACAGTATATGGGCCTATATAGATTTAATATTTAAACATATGTTAATTTAATCTTCATTTTAACAACATTGAGAGATGGAGGTAATATAACTAAACAAATAAAACTGGAAAAAAAACACCCCACACATGTATTACTACTTAAAATGCCTAGAATTAGAATCAAGTGCACCACATCAGGTGCAAATGATTAGGACATAGTTAGAGAGGATTTTGGAGGAGCCTGTCTTATTTAAACCTCAGACATGTTGTTTGGTTTGCTCTTGGTTGTTGAAGTGAGTGGTATCACCATGGAGAGATCAAAATGGCATAGTGGATTAAGCGCTGACCATGAACCGCAAGGCTCCCGGTTCGCAAGGCTCGCGGTCATATCCTGCATGTCATCCCTTCTCTCTCTCTCACCCATCCTTCCTGTCATAATCTCCACTATATGAGTGGGACTGCCCCACTCAAAAAAAGAAAGAAAAAGAAATCAGCCATTCCACTGTCCGGGAAAATAATTTACAACATTTAAAACAACTACCAACATGGCCAGGTCAGGCTATCCTAGCGAGTTCAGCGCAAGATGCTTAAAGAAGTTTCCAACAATCCTAAAATGTCATCACGGGACCTACAGGTAGCTCTAGTACATGCATCTACCACCACAAAGAAACTGCACACGTTTGATTTTTATGGGAGGTGTACAAGGTAAAAAAACCCATCATGACAAGACTATTTATTTGGGCACAGTAACAGAACACATGTTTGGCGCAAACCAAAGACAGCATTTGAGGACGAAAACCTCATACAAACTGTGAAGTATGGGGGTGGACATGTCATGGTTTGGGGCTGCTTTGCTGCAGCAGGACCTGGCCAGCTCAACATCACAGAATCCACTATGAATTATTTATTGTATCAGAGGAAGCTTGAGGAAAATGTGAGACCATCCGTCCAAAAATGTAAGCTTAAGACTTAGCAGAGACTGGTAGACAGTTATAGGAAATGTCTAGGTGCCAAAGGGGGCAATATCAGGTATTAGGGCATAGGGAGTCCTACGTTTTTCCTCACTAGGAATTGGCATCTGTGTTCATTTTCTGTTAAATAAATGATAACAAAGTTACATTTTCATTAGTTTTTGGTTCAATTACATCACCTTTATCTAGATATTGTTTGAAATAAGCTAAAATATGGATGTTTTCACTGTGTCACTAGCATATTTCTGTGTATACTAAAAGAACACAATTAGATTAGAAATGCATCAGTATTTATGTTTTTATTAACATTTTAATATTCAACCTTTATTAAGGACAATAAAAGTATACTTTTTGTAAGAATACTAAAGTACAATTTAAAGTATATGTAGGCTATACTTTGAATAAGTAGGCTACACAGAAGTACAACTTAAGTGTACTTTAGGTTAGTATAGAAATTCATGAATATATTTTAAGCATATTATTTATACTTTGAATCTATTTTCAATACACTTAAGTAGCCTATACATTTCTTTCACTTGGGATGCCTATATATATGCATATAAAACCTATATATGTCTATATACCGTTGTAATGTAAGGTGTAGCTATATTAATTACATAGCGATGAAATTTAAAGACTTTTGTTATCACACAAGTGGAATAAGAACTGATACTTATTCCACTTAAGTAATGCCACCCACAGCTGAACAACTATGCCAATTACAAACCAATGTACTGCATGATACTGGATGTAAACACAATATTGTGACAATAGTAATACAATGAACCAGAAACTGTAAATCTGTCACACACCAAAAAATGTCACAATCTAAATGACAACTGTAGGCTACCTGCATGCAATTCAGAGAAGCCCTCTGAAGTCTGAAGCTACCCTCTCTGAAGGGTGTATGACGAGTCTGTAAAGGGCTTATAAGTAGTATATTATTGGTCTAATTTCTAGATTAAAATCTAGGAACTGACAGCAATTTAAAGAATGACACTAATTACTGCCATTAATCTTAGGATACCATTTTTGTCATGTCTTATCGTCTGGAAATGATTAAGCACGAGTTCTCGAGTGGTGTAAGCCTTTATAAGATAATAGGTTATCTAATGTACTTGAGGCACAATTAATCTCACCTGTCCTGATTTAGAAGTTGCAGTCTACATAGCCTAAAGCATTTTCAAATAGTCCACCTTGCAAGATCATTAGAGCATTTCGTGAGCTTAGAATGATAAGGTTCTATCTCCGTTTAGAATGATAAGGTTCTATCTCCGTTTAGAATGATAAGGTTCTATCTCCGTTTAGGGCAGTTCAGAGATATTGAGCGTCAAAGTTTTTACATTCCAGTATGTTCTGTGAGATGGAACCTTTGTATTTTATGAACTACTAACTCAAAAATGTCAACATTTGAAAGATAACACCACACAGGCATTAATAAACACCTAATGGATCAGATTATGTAAAAAAAACTCAATTTTCACAAAAATGGAGATAGAACCTTATAATTCTAACGTCACGACTTGTCTGGGTTACTGATCATACTCAGCATCATGGAATCTGTTGCAATTCCTTGAGATGAAATGCGACATATTATTTCCTCGTGATGATGACATGATGGCATTTGAATAGGCAATAACTCGCCCGGAGACGTACATAAAGCAAACATGTGCTTTTACCTTGAATGTGTTGGTTTACAACATTCTCCAGTCGGTCGAGTCTCTGGATGATCTTAAGAGTTTCTCCTTTATTATTGTCCTCAAACTTTTTCTCCGGTGGCTCGGGCTCTGGGACTTTGACTTTGGTGTTCACATTAGCGACATAATTAGTGATCCAGCCCACGTAGAGGAGACAGACAACGTTGGTCATGCCACTCAGAATAACGCATGTCGACACCAAAGTTTTGGTTCTCCTGCTGCAAACCATCGCGACAGCATCCCCTCCATACAGTCCAGTGCGCAATACAACCAAATTGTATTCAGTGACAGGGCGACAGTTTCATTGCAGAAGTGAATAATGTTACATTGCAGTTACGCGCTGAGAGAGAGCCAAAACACCGCAAATACAGATGCGCTTGTGCGCGTGCAACTGCGATTGGAAGCGCACCAGCTAAAAATTCGACGCTCCGAAGTCATCAGAGAGACACGAGGGGAAACATAGCGACCAATGAAATATTATACTGGAAATGTACAATCCAATTGTACCGTAGGAGGCGTGTTCTCTCTGCAATTCTCTCTCGTCCTTCAAATAGTGGAGGCAGATAGTGTGAGCTTAATCTGAGTTTTGTGTGTGTGTGTGTGTGTGTGTGTGTGTGTGTGTGTGTGTGTGTGTGTGTGTGTGTGTGTGTGTGTGTGTGTGTGTGTGTGCGTGCGTGTGTGTGTGTGTGTGTGCGTGTGTGTGTGTGTGTGTGTGTGTGTGTGTGTGTGTGCCTGCGTGTTGTCATCATAATCACATAAAAGGGTTCACATTCAAAATAACCAAGTAAGTAGGCTAACCAATAATAACTTCAAACCAGGTATTCATTTTGTAAGATACACACAGAAGACTGAAGTTATATATAGCATATAGTATATACCCCACTGTATAGAGAGGTAAGGTTGGCCAACAGAGGAGACAGCAGGTTCAAGGTGAGAGAGAGTGGAGCAATGCTGACTGTGATAGGTCAGCTGACAGGTGATGTGACAGGCAAGAAGTGCTAGAAACGTCTTCATCTCCATCACCTTGCTGTCTCCAGGGAGACCTGCTGGCCTACAGCTAAGAGAACTTCAGAGTAACGCTGCACCAACAGATGGATCCCACAGATAGTGCCTTCAGGCGGTGGCTTTGATCTTTGTCTTTCATTCAATGATTCACCAAATTACTCTCTTCACCTTTATGGCGGCACCCTAAAACCTCATTGTCAATGAGCGCTGGAGAGAAGGCAGCTGACTTCTGACTGAAATATGCATGAGCATCGAAATACGACTTGAAATGTTCACTTTCTCTATGGAGAGGAGAAGTACAGTATTATAGCTCGATACCATGGAACATTATAAAGTCTTATATTCATTTCAAGATTTTTGGAAAGTCCCTTGTGGTGACAACAGAAGCAGCTAAGACTGCTTAAGAAGTGGTTGGATGTTACTGCTCTGACCAGAAGCCTAGGATCCATGCTAAACAGCCCACTCTGAGCCGAGGTACTGAGCTGTTATATATTCTGAGAAAGCAGGAACATTTTCAATCTCTTTCAGGAGAAAAACACAATTCTGGTGGGCTTCTCTTCTGGTAGAACATAATCATTGTTTTAGTTTTTTTAACAATCCGGCCAAATGATTGGTGTCACAGTCATAATGTGCATTAGGATACTAGAACTATTGGATCCAGAAAGCATCAATACCAGTTCCTGTAATTGCACAGTGTTGTTATACTCCTGTCTAGGTTATCTGATTATGTTCTTGTCACGCAGATATCAGAAATAGTAACTAGCTAAATATATACCTCTATTCTGACTGAGTTTAATTATCCACCTGCTCTCACTGACATCCTCACTGGCATTATGTCCAATAACATTCGAGCCCAGTGCTTAGCTTTCAGACGTAAGCAAGCAGCCATATTGATTCGATTTCTATGGTTGCGGCAGCAGCCACAGGAGGAGTCTCCAGACACTCTCCCCCCTTGTCATCATGTTTCTTCATTGATGACAGGATATTGTGTAAATTGTTATGGAACCAACAACGGCCCCCCCCCCGTAATTGGAAAATAATCTCTACGGGACACGAGGGTGTCTCATTTCGACCCCGAGAGGCTTTTAATAATATTTCAAATCCACAGGAGGCTTATAACAGCTTTCAGACAATATCAGATGATTATGTAGGGTCATGCTCCATTGTTGGAGGAGAGAGGGCCTTAATTAAATCAAGCTGTGGCTGAATCAATTGAAAAGCTCTATGTCTTGATAAGTGTTTACTCATAGTGAAGGATCAGCAGCGGCAGAGTGGCCGGGCACTGGAATCTAGCTAATCACATAATCAACAGGCGTTGATGACATAGAGATAGACTGTAGTTTATATAGAAGGTTACTGCACAGTAGTGGTGTGCCTATAGCAGAGTCCCTTTAATGCAATGCCTCAGTCACAGAATCGGGTGAAACATCCATTATGTGTACGTGCTGCTACTGGAATGGTTTTTGCATACAACTGTCATATCTAAGGCTTTTCCATGAAAAGGGTTGGTGTGTTATATATAGAATGAAAGAGACTTTCAAGGTTTTGCATAGCGTGTTTGAATGACACAGGATTTACAAAGAAATGTATGAGAGTAGCTCACGCACAATAGCTTGGCGTGAGGCTAATACAGGGCATTGTCTCTGTGACCTTTCGAAATGGCCATGCAGAGACGGAATACCGGAAATAGGAATGGCCTTTAACCTCCTGCTCTGTCGCATTTGGAAGAAGGCTTCAACTGTCACTTAGATGTTGAGATAAGAAAAGTGGTCAGGACAGGTCTCACAGTGAGCACATACAGTATGTAAGCATCACTATGTGACAGGCGGGCTTAGAACCACGGTCTTCCATGTGGAAGAGACAACCATCTATCATTAGGCCAAGAGGACACCCTCAAGGTCTGAGGGGGACACGTGAGTTTACGTGTCTCAGGCAAGGCTGCTTCATCACAAGAGCCTGATTCTGAATCCCCGCTACAGTTAGATGTATGTTCTTGTCATGGAATTAATTTATTAGAGAGCCCATTGTCCTCAGATATATCGACTCTCAATGGAAGGAAAATGCTCTCTTTCAAATTATTGAATATATTATGGGTTTTGAACTGAAATGGCTCTATTGAAGGCATTCAGAGTGATTTACTTGATGGAAATTAATTTGGGTTCCAATATAATCTCTGTCATTTATTATGTCTAGGCTTTTCAAATTGGAAAAGCATTTATTATAGTCACACGGAATGCCAAACCAATCCTATCAAAAGTGATGACAGATGTACTTTGTAAATTTGCTTTTTTATTTTTATTTTAAAGAAAGAAGTCTCCTAGAATGTCAGTGTATGTGTTGCTTGTGCAGCCTTCGCCAAGTGCAATGATTTGGGTGGTACAAAGTAGACGGATGTGTCAGAGTGGAGGACTAATGAAATGGAGAGTCCTGATTTGTGTAAAGCTGACTGCTGTGGCTTTCCTCTACCATCCATACAGTAAGTGAATTCCCCTCCAATACAGTGAATCATTATTGAAACAGCATTCAATGCAGAAGGTGAATGCTCACATCAGCCAGGCTGCTTTTCCTGAGAAGAGAAAAGATCAGGCCGTCTTCATTTTGCATACGCCTCTCCCCCTCCCTCCCTCCCGTTTGAAGACAGCAGTGTCAGACACAATCTGGGATTGGTAGATACATGTTTTGACATTATTATTTATAATAATTTATAATAATAATAATAACAATAACAATAATACTAATAATTCTTCCTTCTAGCATTATGCCTGCCAATAGCCCTTGGCCCGAGCAGAGATTACTTTTTCTTGCGATGACTGAGAGAGAGATGATTTACTTAGACAAATGTATATTGTTGTAAGTCGCTTTGGATAAAGGCATCTGCTAAATGTAAAACATTTTAATGACACATTAGTGCAGCAGTAGCTCCTGCTCCGAGTCTGGCTCCCGTATAGAAGACACTGCTCTCCTGAGGGGGAGGAAGAGAGAGACCACTATCACCTAACAGCATATCCTCCCTTATTGAGCCTGTTGTTTGGCTCAAAGTAATCACTCTTGAATTGACTTTTCCGGTCGGTGGTCAGGAGGAGATGCCCAGGAAATTTGAGATGCAACGCTTACTAGAGGGGTATTGATAGATCCCCGCTAACAGCATTTTCCTTGCTTATGAGGACAGAATTGCAGGACATGGACAACAGGTTTCCATGAAGATATGAATGCCTGTATAACCACTGACATTCCTACAAAGCAGTCAGTTGTCCTTACATACCCCTCTGACACAGAAGGGAGGCTAATCCTTTTTACTGTGTACATTCCACTGTTGTCCCAATACACATTTCAAACAGCATAACAACCTATAACTTTACCCCCTTCACGTTAAAGGCTGCAAAGGAATATTGGAGAATAGATTTACCACCACCACCACAAGTAGTTCATACAAACCCCCAAATGAAGCATGGGAGAAAGTGCAGCATTGTAAGGAAGTGAGTGAGGGTGGGAGGGGTGGAGGGAGGGAGGGATGACGACTATACAGCTATAACACAGTCATCCTATAATTAAAAAGGGATAGAACCCCCAGAGAACTCTCTCCGTAATGAAAACGATCAATTTAAATGACACCAGAGAGTAAACATTGTACAGAAACATTACAGTGATTCAGATGGACGCTTTTTAACACATCTCACAGCAGGCGGAATTAAGTCTGTCCAGGAACGTCTGTCCACTCTACAGTCGACAGCACCGTCCGTCCTCTCTAGTTATGACAGAGCTGGCTTCATTCATGCACACTAAATCATCCCCAAGCTGTTGTGTTGTAAAAAAACAACAATAACAATTCACTTTTATCAGTTTATCACAAAATAACGACTAACAAAGGTTTTGTGTCCACCAACAAAAAATAGTCTAATACACGGTGTAATGACTGATGACTAGATTTTGTGTACCTTTAAAAAAATGGTATCTGTTCATCATCAACCTCATAAATTAGTGTGCTATGTATCTCCCCTTCACAGGTGTCTGTCAGAAATGTGTTCCTGCTAAAGGTACACAACACACTGTTGTTTCCATATGAATGAGTTGATCACTAGTTCTCGTGCTTTACTCTAAATGGCAACAGTATAGAGAGCCCCATCTTTATAACCGAATATTATATGCCACCATTCCACCAGTCCAGACATCAGGAGGGAGAATAGTCAAAGTACTTCGGACACAGTAAACATGTTCTTGAACCGAAACCAAAAAAGCCATTTCACCATATTAGGGCGTTGACCCAGAGAGTGCATGACGACAACAGTTCATATCAAACTTGTCCATGACTGGTCTAAAAGTCTCTAAACTCTCTTTTATCCATTTTAATTTTTTAGGCATTTACTTACTACAGATTTCCACACTCAGGTTAGTGCATGTTGTTCTTTATGAACGTACTGCCTTGCCCCTGTGTTGAATGTTGTTTGAATTAAATATTGCTGTTGAATAAGAGCATTATAAAATGACATTTGACCTTAATCTGACCATACTTTGTACAGAATATAAATAGGCTAGGGTGACATTTTAATTATGTTGACTCATAGCAAACCTTGGCAAACAGCTTGCATAACTTATAAATATCTTATGTACTCTCTAATTCCACCAAAAAGTATGCTGTTCTCATGCAATATGAAAAAAGTTCCTCTCGGAAAGCTTCTAGACTGGATTCTAAAGACATTTTTCTCGGGCTCGTGACAACAGAAATGTACAAAACACACACAAAAAAGCAAGCTCAAGGTTGGCAATGTGAAGTGAAACTTTTGAAATTTGGCATTTCAACTACACTGAGGCTTATCCTAAAGTCTCTCTCTCTCTCTCTCTCTCACACACACACACACACACACACACACACACACTCACACTCACACTCACACTCACACTCACACTCACACTCACACTCACACTCACACTCACACTCACACTCACACTCACACTCACACTCACACTCACACTCACACTCACACTCACACTCACACTCACACTCACACTCACACTCACACACACACTCACACTCACACTCACACTCACACTCACACTCACACTCACACTCACACTCACACTCACACTCACACTCACACTCACACTCACACTCACACTCTCATACTCACACTCTCATACTCACACTCACACACACACACACACACACACACACACACACACACACACACACACACACACACACACACACACACAATAAGACCTCTAGTCAGACCTACAGCAATTTCTACACAAAGATGCAGGTTTCTGGTCTCGTCAGGTTATGTCTGAGTTAAGTTCCTAGATAATGCAGTTTTTATCCAATTTATAAAATATTGTATTCACATGCCAACGTGCCAAAAAAACACTATGTGGTTTCAGTGTGATTACTCCAAACATGTCAACACGTACAACGCTAGTGGGAGTAAACTGTTATATCATGAACCAACGCCTACGATTCAGATTAAGATGTATTAACCCCATTTGAATCCATGTTTTTTTTCGTCACATGTGAGCAGAGAGAGAGAGATAGAAATGTCAGCCACTTTCATTATGAATAAGTCTTGCTCTTAAATGTTTTTGCTTTTCTAATAGGATTATTAATTGTCTCACAGGATAGTGACATGATCTTATTTGTCTTATTTAACAACACATCCCCTTCTGGTGTAAAAACCATGGAAATGAATGACCAAAAACAATGTTTTAAGTGAGAAAGCCGCAAAAGAGAGTATAATATACTATTTTATTGAATTAGTATATGTATGCATTATTGAATTCATTATTCAAAATGAGCACCAGCCATTACTTCATGCTTGAAGGTTTTCCAGAACACAGCTCTTTTGAGAGAAGCTTTAAATCTTAAGCAACCTGCCCAGTGAGTACATGTTGTACATACGTAAGTTATGGGTGGTGGTGCTCATTTAGAATTCTCTGCCTTTTGCGGCTTATGACAAGCCATAATAGCTTAAGACAGTATCTATATACTAAAAGGTGATATATTTTTAAAAAAAGCATTTATCAAAATGGCCTATGCTATCCATCCTGCTTATCTGTGTGTAGATTGTCAATGGCACGAAATAATTCTCTCCTGGTTTCAGAGGGGACTGTTGATAACTCTATGTGGAATGAGGTCACCCTTCTCTCAGCACTGCTGTGTTGTGTTTGGACCATGCATGTAGAAACAGAAGATGCTACTGTAGTAAACAACATCTCACCAGTGGTGTAGTCTAGGTGATACGCAGGACTACGCCGTATACCCACTAGGAAAGGCCAAGGATTTCCATATACCCACTTAACAATGTGCGAGGATACGTAATGGCGTTTTGTGACAGAACTTTCACTTTCATTCATAAAATTCACCCTGTCTGTGTTACGAAGCACTTGACTTTTGGACCATTGGGACTGACTATAGCGTCATATACCATCAACGGGGGGGAGATGCGACATGAAATATGTCAAAATGCAGCACTATCATGCACAGATCAGCCTCATAACATTTTTAATTTAGATATATATATATATATAACGTTAGACAGGGAGCGCAGATGTATTTTTATGGCGTTCCGAAATGAACAATATGAGGCTGGGAGGGAAAAATCACAGTATACCCACTAGAATAAACTAGACTACACCACTGCATCTCACCTGATTCCAAACACGTCACCACACTCAACGCCAGTGAGTAAACTGTTATGACATGAACCAACGCCTACGATTCAGATTAAGATGAATTAACCCCATTTGGAGCGACGTTTTCTTTCATCACATGGTACTGTACATTAGCTACGATGACAGTCCCTCACTAAGCCTATTGTATATGACAGGATGCATTGAAAGCATTCATTCCGTTTTCCCTCTCAGAGCTGCTGTTTAAGCATCATAAAGCCTACATACTGTACATTGTGATGCAAAATATGCAACTCAATTCACAATATCCCTTTATCTAAGGTGACAATCGGTTTGCTTTCGGGTAAAATTAATAGTGGGATCAGGTGTAGAATGACAAACAGACTATTAATCAGAGAGAGAGAGATCATTTAGTTCCCAGATCCACCTGATGCTCCTCGCTGGCACAGATGTCCACAGAACCATCGTAGTCCTGGAGGAGATGACGACTCAACGGTGGAGCCGCTGATCTATTCAACACAGCCCTGCTCCTGCTGTCATCGCTGTGGTCCCACAGACTAGGGAAGACAGCTGAGGTGATGAAGCCCTAGCAGTGAGGCCCTAGCAGTACAGAGGAAAATAATGACCATCTTCTCTCCTGGGTTCGTGTTGGGTTGAATGTTGCAATTAGAGGCAGTGGGATGTGACTCCAGGTGAATTAGGCTAACAGAGAAACCTGTGTGTCATGCGGGGATACACTAAGAGAGGGGGAAGGGTGAGAAAGAGTAGCCTCTCAATTCAGAGGTGAGCAGCAGAGTGCAGACACAGACACACACACACACACACACACACACACACACACACACACACAATTTATCAACGGTATTCTTTTCCCCTCTGGCAGCCAATTAATTGGTGTTAATTGGTGTCCTGCTTATTGTTTCAATCGCCAAACATATCACCTCAAGGCCCCTTACACAATGTCTCTCTGGCATGCTTATTATATTCAGACTATCCCCTCCAATTACTGTGACAGTCCCTGAGGTGCCGGCCACCAACAGACCCTGGACAGTACAGCGCCATGGCAGACGGGACACTTGTCTTCACTGACACATGACGGACAGAATAATACTGAGCTTGTTCTCCCAATTATAGAGTCAGCCACTAAAGTTACAGTCCCCTTCAGAAGGAGAGGAGATACACTCACTGGTCACTTTATTAGGAACACCCGTACACCTGTCAACCAAGCTGGTGGAGGTGGTGTAATGGTGTGGGGAGAATGTTTTCTTGGTACACTTTGGGCCTGTTAATACCAATCAATACCAATCGCTTGAATGTCACAGCCTATTTGAGTATTGTTGCTGATGTGCATCCCTTCATGGCCACAATGTACCCATCTTCTAATGGCTACTTCCAACATGATAACGCACCATGTCACAAAGCAAAAGTTGTCTCAAACTGATTTCATGATGATGACAATGAGTTCAGTGTTCTTCAGTGGCCTTTCTTGTCACCGGATCTGAATCCAATAGAACACCTTTTGGAAGTGGAAGAATGAGAGATTCACAGCTTGAAAGCGCACCTGAAAAATCTGGACTAGAATCTCAAAGGAATGTTTCCATCATCGTGTGGAATCAGTGCCACAAAGGACTGAGGCTGTTTTGAGAGCAAAGGGAGGCCCTACCCAGTATTAGTATAGTGTTCCTAATAAAGTGTTTGGTGAGTGTATATCTGCCGTGACAGCTTTGCCAGCCCATGCCTACGATATCTTAAGTGCAGTCTGACTGAGAGGACCTGCAGTGTTCCACTGTGGGAGTGTAGAACACACAAAAAGTGAATTAATTATAAGGGTAGGTAGACATTTTCAGCAATTTTGTGGTTGACTGGCAACAGTTACACAGGCACAGAGAAAATATGAGAGAGATAAAACAAAGGCTATGCTTCTTGCTTTTGTTTGTAAATAGAGCTCAATTATAGCCAAGTGCTATGAAGGAGGAGGCTGCCTTCTAAGATTAGCCAAACAAAACCCAGTATGTTTTCATAGTTTCATTGTTATAGGAACCAATAATCATACTTTCCTTGAATTTGAGAAGAACTCCTTGAGTAATAATAGTTTCTGAGCAAACCCAAAAAGGTCCATCCTTCCTACATCTGATGATTATTGAATAATCTGCTAAATGAAATTCCTAATCAAAATATACAGTAACCGCCCACCTTGAATTGATATGCAATCATCTAATATCCATCTCTGTCTCTCTCTCTCTCTCTCTCTCTCTCTCTCTCTCTCTGTATGTGTGCCTGTGTGTGTGTGTGTGTGTGTGTGTGTGTGTGTGTGTGTGCCTGTGTGCCTGTGTGTGTGTGCCTGTGTGTGTGTGTGTGTGTGTGTGTGTGTGTGTGTGTGCGCCTGTGTGTGTGTGTGTGTGTGTGTGTGTGTGTGTGCCTGTGCGTGCGTGCGTGTGTGCGTGCTACAAGCGTCTGTGTGTTTCTGCGTAGCCTCCTGCTACTGACAGCCCTGGTGGGTAATCCTCAGACATGATGGATAATGATGGTCGCCTCACTGCGGAGGGAGGCGATCCGTAGCCCCACAGAGGGATTTAGGGACAGATGAACACAGTGAAATACGAGGCCCATTTGGACAGATAAATACAACCCTTAACGCTTTCTGATCTCCCCAAGATGAGCCATCAATTCTAGATAATGATGCCGCATCGACACCTAAAGCTATATATATTTAAAGTCACCTTGGTATTCGACATCCTTTAACACTCCCAAACCACAACAGTCAGGACTGAGTGATTCCTCACTCTCTGCTAAATTAAATCTATGGGATTGAAGGTCTGATAGAGATGAAGTACGTTGTTTTCTTTCTTTAGTCCTGAGTAGGCGACAGTCTCCTCAGGGGACCAAGGTGGCGTCTGTGTTGGCTAGCTGTCTGCCTTCGTCTGCTGTCACTCTCTGTCTCTGTGTATGCTGTCGGGGCATCTCTACTCTACCGGTCGATCAATTTCTACTCAACATCAGAACATTCGCGTTTGAGTCGTTGCTGGAGTATGAGCCCTCTCTGGGTGATCAATCTAATTTTCTTTCCATAAAACGTGATGCGAATGAGAGGTGAATGAGAGGTGAAAGGCAAAAACCACCTCAAGCGAGCGTATCATCAACTTTGTGCGAATTAGAGGTGATTCGCATCGAGTTTATGCGAATCAAGCCGTTATGCGAATCAAGCCTGATTTGCATTTCGAGGTGATTCGCACAATCTATTTCTCCTCTCCATGCTGCCCCTAGGCTCTATCCTTTCTCTAACATGACAAATGTTATGGAAACGGCTTGATTCGCATAAACTCGAGTTTGTGGACTCGTAACACTGAGGGATATAGGCTAGCTGTTTTTTGTCACCTTGTTCAGTCTCAAATTTAGTTCATGGAGCTCTTGTCTTTTGACAGGGCACATTTCCACATCTTTCATCAACCACAACCTCTGTGGAAAAGCATGAAACCAAAGGCAAGAATAGACAGTGAGATAGATGACATGTCAATCAAAAACACAATAGCAAATACATTTCAAGTTCAAGACCAAAGAGACCACATGCCACATTTAATCCTGTGAATAATAATTTCAACAGGAAGGCATGAAATTGCAATTGAGAATCTCACTCTTGCTCTGGTTGTACATTGGGGTTGGGAATTGAAAATGTACGCACATCAAAGCTAAATAATCAAGGTCACTTTTCTGTGAGCTGTAGGCCATTCTAACTGTAACTGACCTCCAACTGAATAGCAACTGAACTTCAACCATTCAACCTGACTCGCAGCTTCTGGCTCTTACATTTGAATTCAAGGTTTGGGCAAGAGGGATGATTTATTATCAGAGATACAAACAGAGAAAGTACAGTAAGCTTTGCAGTAGTAGAGGATCCCCAGTGAGATACTGAAAGTCGTTTAAAAAAAAAAAGCAATTCACGAATTAGCCTGCATAACATTAACCATGTAACAAATCACCTGTTGATCCGGAGGGAACAGATCACCATGGGGACCAAATGGAGCCCCATAAGGTGGTTTAAATAGTGTTTGATTATGCATACAGTAGGTGTAATTACCGTAGCTCTATGGTAAGTCTGGTCCAGAAATGACATTCTGCCCTGGCATAATAAATACGAATGTGCCGGTGTGAGGATGAGAAATAATGACAAGATGTCGGGAGAATTATTCCACCGAGCGAAACCGTAATAAAACAGTATGAAGGATACTAAGCCACAACGGACAACCTCTGGCATCTGGCACTGTGTTTATTATTCATAATGTCACATTTCATGACTATCAATTAATCATACGCTCGTATTTATATGAATGTTGTTATTCTCTATGCCTCGACAGCCAAGTGTTAATTACCATAGCACCCCCCTGACTTTAACAGCGATTGGTCGATGCGGTAGATCACTGTGTCAAACTTGTTAATTAGTGGCGACATTGGGGATGAGATGCTGCTGAATCTCAATTTGGATGACTTCCAAATGTTATACTTTACAATATGTACAAACCTGAATATGATCTATAGAGTATTCTTCAGCCAGAGAGCCATTTTGAGTTCATTTGATGTATCCCCCCCAGTTAACTGATCATGCTGCAGCTGGAACCTTCCGGAAATAGTAAGACAGTATAGGTAGATAGATATAGGTAGCCTTCACCTACTATTAAAGCAATTTAGGTACTTTATATAGGTACTTTATTGATCCCTGGGGGGAAATTAAGGCATTACAGAAGCTCATATCACAAACAGCAGCAACAAAATAAAGTGACAATTGAATAATAGGGGAGAGCGGGGGAAACTGTCACACAGGTACGTTTTCAAACTGTTCATAACTCCAACACTAGGGGCCGGTTTCAGAGACAAGGCTTAAGCCTAGTCCTGGACTAAATCACACTTTCAATGTAAAATCTCCATTGAAGATGCTTTTTAGTCTAGGATTAGGCTTAAGCCTTGTCTGTGAAACCGGCGAGGTATTCACATACTAGATAGATAGACTTTATTTGTCATTGCTACAGTACAGGTACCAAACAACGAAATTTAGGAGGGGAGGCTCCCCTGGTGTTTAGGAAAGGAAAAAGAAACACATTTTAGAAAATTAGATACTAGTTGTTTTGTCCCACCCCCCTACCTGGTCTACACTCTGAGCAAACGCAATGTTATTATGTCGCCCCCCCCCCCCTCCCCCCCGCCTAAATCTACTGGTGTTTTTGTACCCCCCCCCCCCACCATGACCACACACTGTACATACTTGTTGTTTTGTCCCCCCGCCCGAACTACCCATTGTACATATTATATGTCTGTCCCCCTGCCCGAACTACCCACTGTACATACTTTGTGTTTTGTCCCCCGCCCCCACCTGTGGTGTATGTCCCCACCTGTCCTACCCGCTGTACATACCTTATGTTTTGTTGTATTGTTCTTCCCATGTTGGATGTATGTTTATCTTGTAGATAGTACTAGTTATTTGTCTGTATTATCTTGTAGATAGTACCGTACTAGTTTTTTTTGTCTGTCTTACATGTAACGATGAATTGAGAATCAAGGACCCCAATTGAAATAAGCCAGTGGCTTTCTTGGGTTTTTATCCTGTTAGTTGACCTTGTATGTAATATGTACTTTCATGTACCTACTTCTGCAAATCTTCTAATAAAGTTTTCAATCAATCAATCAATCAAAATTATCAAAAATAGCTATTTTGTGTGACTACATGTTCTGTGGTCAACTTCCTGTTCACTCTAATCTGAGGTAAGCACCAGTTTCTTATTTTTCCCCTTCAAGTTTATTTTTTGCAATAAAACTGTGTTAAATATGAATGTTCAAAATTATAATTTTGCACTGAGTAGAGGAGACAATAACATGTCTTAGTTTGGATATACTGAAGCTGCAGTCCTATGTTGAGCTAACCTTGAGATTTAGCCAACATTACCACACAGGTCAGTTTGGGGCAAGTTGTCTCAATGACTTTGGGGCAAGTCGTCACATTGGACAATTTGCCCCAGTATAAATAGACACATACATCTAGAACACGTTCAAAGACATTGTGATATTGTGTAATCAGCTCTAATAATAGTATTCAATGTTACTGTAAGTGGATTATTATATATATATTATGTATAGTTTAGCGCAACAGACATATTCTTGGACTACACAAGACAGGCTCTGGCGTGTGTGTATGTATGTTTGTGTGTCTGTCTACTAACACACTACAAGCCCACTGTATGTATATCCACACACACACACACACGCACACGCACACGCACACACACACACACACACACACACACACACACAAGAATAGCAGACAGGGAGGTGGGCGTAATAAGCCTGAAAGGAATATGTAATTGCAATGAGGAAATGTGTTTCTGAAGGAAAGAAGTAAGGAAGGAACAAAGGAAAGAAAGAGCAGAAGGAAAGAAGAATATACAGTATATATACAAAATACAACTGCCATAAAATAGACATCAGAAAGAAACATTATAGATAGTGGCAACAGTCCAGAATGAATTAACATGAATTAACATCCCCCAGCCTGACTCTGGTCCCCCTGATGGAGCCAGCTGGAGGAGAAGGTGTGCAGTTGCAGTGTTATTGCGGCAGACAGAAAATATCTCCTATTCATCAGGACAGTCATACGTCACCTGCCTGTCATCACAACGACCACGCCTTCTTTTGGGAGACATTTGAACATGGAAAAGTGCTGGTGTTTGATTGGAAAAGCTAGTGTCGGCCGCCATGCCTAAACGCTGCTGCGGTATTTTGCACATCAAATATTTATAAGTATAATATATATAAGTCCCAGTTTACGATTTACTTTACTTCCCCAAAGAGCGAAGGACAGTAAAAGAAGAGATCTCCACATCCACATCCACATCCACCCAGCCACTGGTGAAACACCAATATGTGCCTCCAGGGATTTGTAGTTCTCCATTTGACATGCAGTGTAAATCCCTAGATGAGAGTGTTACATTGTGTTTTCTTAAGATAGGATAATGAATATATCTGTTCAATGGGCATAGATGATGCATTTGCCATCATGTGATGAACCGTTAACCAGTATATAGCCTGCATATAGCCTGCATAGTATATGTATATATATATATGAAGAGGTTATAGTTAGCTAGCTACGATGTATCATCAAAATAATGAACAGCAAAACTGTAGCCAAAACTAGGGCAGGTGGAGGGGGGGAAAGTGAGCTAGTCACATTGGACAGACGACCAAAACAGCCAAATAAAGTGTCTTAATAACAGAAAAAGTGATAGAAACACATTACTGGAAGATTCAATAAGGTAGTTGTATATGTCAAGATACGACACCTCAGGCCATTGGGTCGGGTCGGTTCGTTCTGCCACAGTGTCATGTAGGGAGTGGGAGGGATTGTCCATGATGGCCAGGAGTTTGGAGCTCATCCTCCTATTGGCCACCTCCTCTACTGTGTCCAGGGTGACACCAAGGACAGAACTAGCTTTCTTAATAGGCTTGTTCACCCTCCTTGATGCTGCCCCCCCCAGCATACCGCTGTATATGATCTGGTGTTTGTCCGATTATATCAGCAATGCCCCCATCCCCCCCCCCCCCCCCGCCCCCCAAATTGGCCTATTAATACATTTCATTTGGGAGCTCCCAGTACAGTATAGCTCTATTTCATTAATGAGGAAAGAAGCTGGGTCAAAATGAGAGGGAAAGGCCAGGGGGCGGACTACTGCAACAGGAAGGGGAAATGATGTGCCTTTGTGGCTGTCAGACTCCTAATTTGCTACTGTGAATCTTGTTGCAGACTTGGCAGAACCCTTTTCCCACTCTTTAATTAAGAGTAAGTGGCCTTGCAGTGGCCGTGTTCTCACTCTGGGCTTTTGTAGCCTCACTGAGCAGCACAAACACCAAATCAAATGTTTTCTCTGCCTGGCTTTACTTAATCATGGGATTTTCAACACTTCCGTTCCTGACATGTTTCCTGCACCTCCAACTGTTGCGATATCTCTTCATGTGAGGGGGAAGCTGCTGGGGGCTTATGCTTGAAATAAAATGGGAAGTTGCATTTATTTTAATTTCTGAAAGTGTGTCCATACTTATCATCAGAGGCTTGGAAGTCTTAAGCTTAGTGGAGTATGGACAGACAAAACCGAACCTGGGAGACAGAGAGGGGGGGTTAGGTAGGAAATTCAATCCATAGCAGAAACTGATTGTGGAAACTAATGTTCTTAAGCTGTCCCAGACAACGAAGGAAAATGAGCATACAGTAATACAGCCTATAGGAATACATGCAGATAGTAGTACAGTGAAGATTAGCAAAGATCATAGATTTTTCTGGTGCGCCCAGGAGATTTACTCTCTTCCATTATAGACTTGGAGATCATATCTCCTGAATGGAAAGGGCTACCTCATGTCATAGTCATAGATAAGGACATCTGACAAGAAGGTTTCTCTCCCAAGCAAATCTAGTCATGGTGCATTTCAATATTATTGTCTGAGAGCATTCATGTCAAACCATCTCACTGGAAAGAACATAAGTATGTTTGTGTGTATATCCAATGAAGAGGAATGAATTGCAGGACAACACATTCTACTGTAGCACAGCTGTGATCCACCACAAAGGTTATCATTGTACCATAAGGTGTCCATCTGTACAGAATGCAATATCAGCCTAACATTGAACAGTAGTCCTTCGTCCTGAACATATTCCTTCGTTGTCTGGGACAGCTTAAGAACATTAGTTTGAAAACATTTTGGGAAACTAACTCTTAGTTTCCACAATCAGTTTCTGCTATGGATTGAATTTCCTAACCCCCCCTCTCTCCCAGGTTCGGTTTTGTCTGTCCATACTCCACTAAGCTTAAGACTTCCCATGCTTACATTGACTCTGACATTTCCCTTAATACAACTAACTAATTAGAAAAAAAATAGTTAAATAATTACTGCACCCATATAGCTTCCATTTATTCTTAGTTACAGGGAGAAACAACGACGGTCAGGTCATTACTGCAGTGTTTTTTAAGTACACCGTATCCATGGTGACACAGTGATTTGAAACCAGAGCGATGTATGATATACTTGAGATACACAGTAATTGACAACCAGATTGAGTGCTGCCTACATCTCTTTGTTATCCTAAATTTGATCAATCAGAAAATCTATTAGAAGGAACAGATAAATGCACTACTTGATAATACTGTACAGTGTAGCGATCGGCCAGGCCTGGTTTGTGTGAGAAAAACGTTTACCTTTCAATACCGTGGTTAGAAGCCTGTAGTATAACTTCTGACATTGTACAAAAGAGAGTAAAACAAATCAATCTATACATTTGGGCAGTTAATGAATCTGTCATTCAAATGGGAGGGAGCATGATCATTTTCTCTTTTCATATTGCTGTGTAGGCTAATTCGTTACATACACGTTAAAGCATAATCATATCTCAAACATGCTATGGCATGAAGCCATCTCTCAGGGGGCACTTTAAAAAATAATATTGCAAGATTCCTGGTGATATGGGTCTGTGTATACAAAAGGGGCAATTCAAAGTGCTTTACATACAATTCTAGCATTTAAAAACAAAAAACAAAGAGGAGAATAGTAAACAGATAAAAAACTAAAACTAAAATGATAAGACTATATATACAGTATATATACACATTTAATAAGATAATTAATAAAATATAAACTTACGGTGACCGGTGAATGCGATAGACACACACACGGCCCACACACTGTATACCCTGCTGTTGAAAGAAGCCCTGCAGAGGCACATTCTCTGCATTTGTCGGGTCATGATTTAACTAAGGGATATCAGGTGACCATGGTCAAGGGTGCAATAGGCAGCAGTCTCACTGATAGACAGCAGGCAGTGGGCAGCATGTAGTTTATTGTTTATTACCTCACTCTCTTCCACCCACATTCAACCCACACTCACTGCTCACACACACACACACGCACACACGCACACACGCACACACGCACACACGCACACACACACACACACACACACACACACACACACACACACACACACACAAGGCGAGGCTGAGTTCAGGTGTGTGTGTGTATGTGATTCAGAGCTCACTGGTAATACATGAACAAATCAAATCAAATCAAATGAGGAGCAGATGTTTTGGGGGACAGAGATATAATTCATTATTTTTCCTTGTCACAGTGGCCAATCAATAAACACTAGATTGAAATACCCAGAATTTGGTGAAGCCCGTGAAATTAATTTGTGATTGATACAGTATTTTTCACCGAGAAGTGAGTGACACAGCAGACACTTGGAAAAGGATATCCTGTTACATAAGTTTAAAGGGACCGACCATATCTGGGATATTGAGGATACTGTAGATCTGGATTAGGAATAGGAAGAGGATTGAGTAGGCTAGACACAAAACCTCCCTGCTGCTGAGTTTATGCAGTTTAAGGTGAGGCACCATCCATCTTGGCTTCCAACTGTTTAGGAAAGACAGCCCCATAATCCCTTCAGGCGGCAGGAGTGCCAGCCAGTCCTCTTCATGATCCATTCATACAGATCCAGTCTACAGGGAGAAGATAACGTGACAGATGTTGATTCCTTACATCCACAATGTTTACTCTGTGTCAAGTTTTTCACTTGAAAGGAGAGAGAGTAGAGAGAGAGAGGGGGGGGGGGGGGGGCGTCTGGGGAGGAGGAGAGAGCAGTGCAGGAAGAAAGAGTCTAGAGAAAAAAGAAATCTCCCTCAAAAGCCCTTCTGATCTGCTCTCTCCGGGACGGTTGGGTTTATTTTTGGGCATGTTTCTACTAGAGGCTTTCTTTGTGCTGTACAATGTGTCTGGAAATCCAGGATTTCGATCTCTATAGAGCTCTTTTGAGCTTTAGTTAGTTGTCAACTCAAATGGCACCCTATAGGACACTACTTTGGACCAGAGGCAGTCATATAGGGTATAGAGTGCTATTTGAGACATATAGCGAAGGAAAAAGTAAGTAGGTACCCTTGAGAACCGATGGTTCTCCCCGGGTTCTAGATGAGCTACAGAAGTAGGATGAAAGCAGATCATGACAGACAGACATGTATTATAATATGTGTCTCACATGACTTTGTACTGTATAAGCGGGACTCACTAAGCTAAAGGGATGATCGTGACAACTTTACAGATTTTAATTTTTTGTCTTTCTTTTGGGGGTCTATTTGGGGGTTGTTTGTGTTGGGATCATATTGTTTGTATTGTTTTTGTTGTGAAACACTCGTCTATGAAAAAAGTGTCATACAATAAATGTAATTGATTGATTGATTGGGCAATCTCTACTTCAGATGAGGAACTGACCAGTCCTACTGATGAAAAGAAGAGCTGCTCCTCTAAAACGTTTGCTGTTTTAGTGCACAATACAACATCTTCAATCAAAAACTAAATCCTGTCTTAGATCTATATTCTGCATCTTCCCTATGCACATATACAACAAATATACATTTGGTAACACTTAACTCAGATTTACTCAGAGTGAAAACAGATTAGGCACTCGTTTGTAGCTAATACAGTAAGTGTTTGCTTTCTACCTCCTAGGCCCTCAAGACAGGAGAAATCACACATGATTGTTTGTGCTTTTTGCCTGTAGACAGTACGTACTGAATCACAACTGAACGTATCCATTCTCTCTCTAACCTCCTGGTTCATGATCAGGCAAGCATTGTTTTGACTGCAATGGAATCTATGAATAATTTTCCTGTTTTTATTCTGCGAATGTCTTAGTACAGGATCTTGAATTTAGCAAAAGAGTTCAAGTGGTTGAAAGTGCAGCCGTTATTTCATTTGGAAATGTTCACGGAGACATGAACACAGAAATTAGCATTCCCCAAACAAAACTCAGACATGGCTGTAATATCAAACAGGATGTGGTAAAATCATCCGAATACATGCCTCCCTTTGCTTAGGTAGGCTTAGCTTGGCTTCCAGCACTGAGAAATGCTTGCAGCAAGTAGTAGATTGCTAATGAGCCAACTACGCAAGTCGCAGGTTACACGGCCACAGTAAGTGGTAGATGCTCAGAAACGTCCCAAACATTTTAGAAAAGGAAATTCAGGCAGATGGGCAGGGTCTTGGCAGGTGTCACATGCATCAATGCATTATAAGTAATGATTCAGCATGGAGATTTTGTGATTTCCAAGGGGAAAAAGCTACATATACCCTTATACAATCACACAAACAGATCAAAGACGGTTGGATGTCATTGTGAGTATGTTTTCTTGGAATACATGACTTAGTACTTGGTGGAGAAATGCATGTTGGCAAACACAGACATCAGACGTTTCTTGTAGTTGGTCATCAGGTTTGCACACATCTCAGGAGGGATTTTGGTCCACTCGTCTTTGCAGATCCTCTCCAAATCCTTAAGGTTTTGAGGCTGTCGCTTGGCAACTGGAAGCTTCAGCTCCCTCCACAGATGTTCTATAGGATTAAGGTCCAGAGACTGGCTAGGCCACTCCATGGCCTTAATGTGCTTCTTCTTCAGCCACTCCTTTGTTGCATTGGCCGTATGTTTTGGGTCATTGTCGTGCTGAAAGACCCATCCACGACCCATTTTCAGTGTCCTGGCTGAGGACCATTTCATGGTATATGGCCCCGAGACTGAAATATCAGGAAAAAAACTCTCAAGAAACATAGCCAGGACTTTAAACCTACCAAAATCAACAGTTAAATAACATTTCAGAATAAAAGTCTGAAAAATTAAATTGCAGAATAAAAGTCCGAAAAATAAAATTGCCGAATAAAAGTCCGATAAATAACATTTCTGAATAAATGTCTGAAAAATAAAATCAGAATAAAAGTCAGAAAAATAAAATTTCTGAATAAAAGTCCAGTATGTGCTGGATGGTGGAGTATTGGTTCAGCGCATCCCATGGACACGTGGATCCACATACAAGGACATCTGCAAGCTGTACAGCGAGTATGTCACAAGGAAGTATGGAGAGGCAGTTGTTGTGTTCGACGGTTATCAGGGCACATCCACAAAAGACATGACACACCGCAGGCGAGCAGGTGGGAGGACCGTAACCATGGATGAAGACATGCCTATTACGATGAATAGGCATGTCTAAAGAGTAAAGTATAGAGAAAGGAATTCCACAATATCCACAGCATACCACCTCATCTGTGAAATATGGTGGAGTGGGTGTTATAACTTGGGCATGTATGGCTTCCGCTAGAACTGGCACACTTGTCTTCATTGATGATCTCACTGCTGACAGTAGCAGCAGGATGAATTCAGTGTACAGAAACATCTTGTCAGCTCAAGTACAAGCACATGCCCCCAAGCTCATTGGACAGCACTTCATCATACACCAGACAATGACCCAAAGCATACTAGCATAGCAACTTGGGAGTTTTTCAGGATCAAAAAGTGGAAAGTTGTCGAGTGGCTAAATCAGTCTCCACATTTAAATCCTATTGAACTATGTATTTCATTAGCAGAAGAGGAGACTTAAGTCAAAATATCCTAAAAACAAACTGAAGTTTGGCCACTTGACTGAAAACCGAAGATGGCTCCAGTACAGGCCTGGGGGAGCCTCACCAGAGGAGATAATTATTCAGTGTCTGGTGGGGACGTGGGGTCAATAGGTCGCAGACTTCACATGGAGAAAAATGCTCCACTGTCCCATTACTTACACAGGGCATGTGAAGGTGTATTGTCATTATTCATCCAGTGCACCAACACCACATACTGTGCAGCTGATGAGGAAAACCACAAGCACCTTCTGTGCACCGGGCCATGAGTCGCAGAGTGCCGCTCCCCCGGCCAGAGTCACCAGAAAATGAAACAGAATGAAATATTGACTGCCTGTCAGAAAGGCAAACACAATCATTCATCTCCACCAAGGCTGCATGAGGGGAATCAATCTCAGAGAGAACGCAGGCCAAACAAATGACTGCTTATTTCTTCACCGTGAAGTGGATGATGATGATGATGATGATGATGATGATGAGTTATGGTGAGGGGCATGGATCTGGGTTGTGTTGTTGTTGTTGTTGTTGTTGTCTCATAGACTCACTCTACTCAATCCTAATTACCAGGGTTCATACCTGCTGGGTTAGAGTGACTGAGTCCCATTTCTCCAATCTTTTCCAAAACTACGCACTTAATGTGCACTGCCCCACATGGACTTAATGGCATAGGATTTAGGTTTCAGCATGGGGCTCTTTATCCCAATCCAGCCCTATTCAAAAGCCATGTGGGGGAGTGCACAAATGCATAATTCAGGAAAAGGGGTGGATAAAATGGGACTCAGAAAAAGTCTCATATACTCCATCCTTATTAGACAAAAGTAATATTGAGCTTATTCACCTGCTGGGGGGGTGACTCTGTGCCCACTGGTCCGTTTCCTCGTTAAAGATGTCATTTACCTCCCACCGTTCAGAGCCCAGATAAACATCCTGAGGAGGATCTGTCTTCATCACTCTCAATTACGTACAGCAGGCCACAGTATAGCCCTGTAAACATAGCGTCTAATTTATGTGAATAGTGAAGTTGTTCGGGTTTTGGAAAAGTTTGTTGGAAGAGTTGGTTTGTCATTGATTTTCAAAGAATAGAAGAAGAAAAAAGATACATCCGATTGTGAGAAAACAATGAACAATGGGACCAGAGAACTCCCCACATCATTTGGATCGTAAATTGTATTTTTATTGTCACCAATGATATATTGACTAATGCTGAAGGATAAATAGTAACTCTGATGTCCATTGTCTGAGTTCTATAGACTCCCTGGAGTTGTGCAGTAGCTACATTCTAACTCCATTAACATTCATGAAAGTATTTGTGGTGGATCTGTTGATTGAAAATATCCCTGATTGGAAACACCAGTTATTTGTTGTACTTTTATGTCTCTTAAACGTACAGCAGACTGATTAATAAAAAAAGCTAATGTGAAATAAATTGGTCTATATGGAGCATTGAAGCGGGAGAAATACTTAACTGGTGATTTGTCAATGAACTTCTCAGAACTAATTGAAAATGTATTTGTTTCTCCTGTGTCAAAAAAAATATAATTATATATATATTTCTTCTATCACGACGACTGCCAATGGCCCCTGGCCTGAGCTAGATTACTTTTCCTGCTACGACTGGTGAATTGATGATTCACTTGCTTAGTCAAATAATGTATCGATTGTAAGTCGCTTTGGAATAAGGCGTCTGCTTAATGCCAAAAATGTAAATGTATTGTTATTATTTTTCTCATTTCATTTTTTAGTGTGCAATGTTTTCAATATGTAACAGCTGCAGGTGAACGGAATACTAAATATAACAAACAATGTGCGACAAATAATAGACAAACATTTTCATTCAGGTTTTGGTCAACTGCACAACACAGAAGAATGCTAAATAACAATGGAGCCAACAGTGTTGAAATTCAGCGTTGCATTGCATCGATAGAGAAGCAATTACTTACTTATTCTTGACAGTCACAGTGCACCCCAATCAAGCACAACACAGGTTATCTTTCAGAGAAAAATTACCTACAGTAATACATACTAAGTTTAGGTTATCTATTTGCAGTTTCCTGTACCAGTGAGCGTAAATAAATCATTTTGATTCTGGACAACTTTGAAGACGAAGATTGCACTCTGTATTCTAGCATGTCTGGCCTTATCAGACAGAGTTGCTCTCATGCTGAGGCAGAAAGTTACAGCTCATGAAAAATGCATGCTACCCCACTGTCAGGACCTCAAACATTCTTCAAGAGTTAGGCAACAGACGTGAGTGAAGTTTTACTTTTGTGTTACATTTTATGAATTCATTCATTTATCAATTCACCGCCTCGTGTTTTTGTTGGGGGGTTTTTGTGGGGCAAGTGTGACCATCAATTTATAAATGTTGTTTCCTCTTGATGTATTTTAATAGATTAAACAGCCTAGTCTTTTGAAATGTTGCTTTCAGCTGACGTCTCAGTGTCAAATGTTGACACAAACAAATAAAAAAGTGGAGCAGATGGTGAGCTTGTAGTAAACACAAATCATTCAAGACAACACAGTACAACACAGTATAAGATACAACAAGAGAAGAAGAAAAAACATGAATACTGTATGTGCGCTATTCTGCCAACGCAGTGGGCCTTCAGGCTCTGATTGTACATCGTTCAGAGGGACAGAACAGCTGCCACTGCCATATCAAAGCCCATCTCCCCACACAATCAATTTTTAATTCCATATCATCAATATCCCAGCAGAAAACACCAGTGTTTCTAGAAAACCTTCTCTTCTCTCTGTGTCCACATCAGATCAAACACCAGAGCATCTGAATTCATAAATATATGTTGCGAGATACAGAAACGGAACAACTTCCAAGAAGTTGAGAGTTGTCAGATGTGATGACTTGAACGTTCAGAATAAATGTATAAATTGCAGTGAACTGAACTGAATGCACGAAGAATTTGCTGGATTATTTCAGTGTCCCCCCCCTTACTGGATTTTAAATAAGGGAGGTTTTATTATAAAAATTCACCGAAGTGACTTGAGAAATCTGCCACACACCCAACTGTAACTAAATGGACTGACTTATATAGCGCCTTTATCCAAAGCGCTTTACAACGGCCTCTCATTCACCCATTCACACACACATTCACACACCAATGGCGGCAAGCTGCCATGCAAGGCACCGGCCTGCAATTTTGGGGTTCAGTGTCTTGCCCAAGGACACTTCGACATGTGGCCAGCCGGGGCTCGGACCGCCGATCTGCCAACCTTGCGATCATTAGACAGCGACTCTACCTCCTGCACCACAGCCGTCCCACTGAGATGTAGGAGATGAGGAGCAATACCCTAAGAAGAAGGGAGTCTCCACACACTCTGGATCATTGCATGATTTAAATGTTATTCCCTTCTTACAATTATAAAAATTCACCTCCATGGCGACGGGGTCAAATAAGGAAAGAGTTAAGAAAATGTAATTAATATTCAGCAGCTTCAGTCTCCAGAACTCAGGTGCTCTGAAGATTACCTGGCTCAGTTGTCTTGCTAGTGGATCACAGTTTAATCACAGTCTACAGCTTTATACAACACTTGGCAAGTGAATCGAAGCACAAGCATGAGACAATATTGAAAATGAGACCTACACCTCTCTTCTGTACTTTTCTCTTTAAATATTGTGGCGTTTATCATGAATGAGATCTGAGATCAATATGGATAGGGAAAAGCATATGTATCTTTATTTTTCATACCTTATCAGAAATGTGATCACATCTTCCAAGCTGCTCCATTGACATTGACCTCACCTAAAAATTCTCCTCTATCAATGTAATTCTCCCAAGTGTGTTCAGTGTTCACCTGACTCATTCAGGCCTCTCTCTCCTTGCTGATGTTAACGCCAGGTGTGGCTGCTTGAGATGATTAATAATCTACCACTGACAGAGACACCATCCCTCAGAGCAGAGCAGAGCAGGGCAGAGCAGTCATCCATTGTGTTCAACACACATCTTTTCAAGCAGATAACATTTTTTCCCAACATAGCTTGTGAGTGCTGCAGAAGACACACAATGGCTGGACCTGTTGGATTTCCCTCTGGAAGGTAATTAACATTTAGCCAGCCGCTTCTCTTCCTTTGCTGCTGTGGATAATTGTAATTTATTTAAAATGTCCTTTTTTTGCAGTCTGTTTCTGCTCTGTTTGATTGAAGCATTCAACTCTGCAGCTTTACCAAGAGGTAAGTCAGTGTTTTACTACTACACCACCTTGCCACCATCAACTTTGATCATTTTAGATCTGTACTTAATCTGTAACAATTTGATTGGTTGCGACTTGTTCCTGGTTTCACCAGCTGCTGTCACATTTTGGCTTGCTGGAGTTTGCGATTTAATCCAACATAGCCGGATTATCTATGCAGCCCTATGGACAGATAGACGGAGAAGACACGGTTTGTAATAAAATCCTTCTTTCACTGACTGATGGTGTGTTGGGTGGTTGTCCCCTTTGACGTGAATCATCATGTATGCCAAACTTCTCTCGTGAAGTAATTTAATAGCTTACTTTGACCAAATCCTGGTGCTTAAGTTTGCTAACTCCCTTTCACTGCCTCATTTTGTAGTATACCCCTAGATTAGTTAGTGTGTGTTTATTTATTTTTTGCCAGGCACATTTGGCTAGCTTGATGCCCGTCAAAGGGGACAACCACACAATAACCATCAGTCAGTGAAAGAAGGATTTTAATCACAAACTGTGCTATAGTGGGGTCATTTTTATTTGTAAACATGCCATTGCAAAGTCTCAGACTATCTGTCCATAGGACTGCATAGAGGAGGATGCTATCCATCTGAATTCAACCATGAGGGCACTTGGCATCACTTATCCCAGTTTTGAAAGTATCCACATGCTCGCCCTCGTCAAAAAGGCTGCTTGATATCCATACAAATAAGACCTGTCATTAACCGAGGCCATGGTGGAAATGTTCAAGTATAGTGAACCAGAGCGTGATAATACCATAATGGAAATAAAGATGAAATGCAATGAAAAAGAGTGACATGTTTGGAGTTGTCCACCGTGGCTTCAGGTATTGAAGGGTGTTAAGTTCGTTTGGCTATTAAGCAGCCTTTTGGATATTTTGTGGGGCTGATAAAAAATCTCAGATGGAGTGTGTGGATGCTTTTAAAACTAGGATAAATTATGCTGAAACGGGTAAACACACCTCAAATGGTTGAATGAAGTGTCACCTCAGAGCATATCATTAAAGTGGCAATCTAATCTTTTTTATGAGTAATATATGTAACCATTGAAGCCTTAAAGAATATAACTTAGAAATGCCCTGAGGTTAGTTCAACTGTATTACTCCATCAGAACCCAAAATATAAACTTGTTTTACTTGATTGTTTACCAACAATGTAATGTAAACAAACACTGTATAGCTTCAAAACAATGTTAAAACTATCATTTTTATCTCATGGATGGTAAGTCCTTGCATGCATAGGCTTCCACTTTGTTTCCAGATTACCCATTTAATCACATTTATTTTAAACCTGCTTAACATTATAATCACAAAATGTTTGTCTTCACCTAAAACTATTAATTTATTTCAGTGCGCAGCTATGCTGAGAGTGGACAGGAACTGAGTCTCTCTGGGAAGCCACAGCCAAACAGATATGCCACTCAACCCATCCAGTATGGCCAGGGCCGGAGCCTCACACCCCACAGTAAAGGATCCTCTGATGGTTACAGGTCTAAACGTTCTCAAGGTGTCCCTCCCAACTATACTGCAGTTGGACCTTCATCCAGCCATGTTGGTTTAACTCCACAGAACAAAGCAAGGGGACTTGAAATTAATTTGAAGATTCCTTTCATCAGTTCCACCTCCACCATAGATATACACAACACCCCTACCGATCCTGGCTCTATGAAAGGTTATTCTACTGACCCCAACCAAGGTTCTGGTAAAACTGACTCTGACAATATCGAGCAAGGATTTGAGTTGAGGATATCTGGACCCTTAGAAAGTCACTCAATACAAAGTCCATCAAAAACCTCCACTGGCTCAAGTCAGCAAGGCGGTGCCCCTAGTGGTGGTTCTGTTCGGGGTGGCCAAGAAAACCCAAATCAAGTTGGGTCGACATCCAGTGGCTCTGGGTATTATTCCCTTGGTAGAGTTTCCACAAACCCTGGTGGAGCTGTCCAGAATGGTAGACCATGGGGAGGGAGAGGTCAGTGGGGTTATTACCCAGGTCAGACGAAACTCACAGCCCAGACTGGACTACACAACTTTCCCAAACCAGTCAGTGCAATGGACCCTGAAACCTTTCCCTATGGCCCATTCCAGTATGAGGGCTCACCCAATGGATATGGTCAAATTAAGCCCTCCATCAACCAATATGGCAATGGACAGACTGGACATTCTCTATTCCCTGACAACAGCCTAGCCACTGACCCTACCTTTCATCCATCCCAGTATGAGCAATTTCTTGGTGGCTATTACCGACCTACCAAACCTTCCACCCCCACTACCCAGTATTCTGCTCAAAACCCAATGGCTGCAGTTGACCCAGTTCTGGTGAGTTATGGTCCGACCCAGGGTAGGAAGTTTCCCAGTGATGGTTACTATCCTGGTCAGGCAAACCCCTCCGTCACCAATATTGGCACTGGGTCAACAAACTTTCCTAAACTATATCCAGCACCTTCAGTATTGGGTCCCTCTCCGGGTGGATCATTTCCCAGTGAGACATATCCCATTACTACCACGCAGTATGGGAAACCACAGACTGGTGGAGTCACATTTCCTGCTGGTCCCATCAAAGTGATCAAGCCTGTGCCTCCTAAATTTGGTCTTTCCAAGTATGACAACTCCTATCAAGGGCAGGCAAAACCCTCCTCACAGTATGGTGCCCGTCAGACTGAACAAAGCATCTCCCCATATTCTGGGCTCACTGGTTTTGGTGATAATCAACAAACATTTTCTAATAACTATTTTGCTGGACAAACCCACCCTACCAAGCCTGTCATTGATGTTCACACTATACCACCATCCCATTACCAAACTCAGGCACAACCCTTTAACGGTTATCCTGGCAGATGGATGGATATAACTGGACAGATGTACCCTCCCAAATCAAGTGTTCATGTTCGTTGGCCTGTCATCTCTGGACATATCCAGCAAGCAGGATACAACCCAGGCCAGCCACAACCACCTACCCAGCAAGCAGTCTACCGACCAGGCCAACCTCAACCACCTATCCAGCAAGCAGTCTACCGGCCAGGGAAGCCACAACCACCTATCCAGCAAGCAGTCTACCGGCCAGGGAAACCACAACCGTCTACCCAGCAAGCAAGATACAACCCAGGCCAGCCACAACCGTCTATCCAGCAAGCAAGATACAACCCAGGCCAGCCACAACCGTCTATCCAGCAAGCAAGATACAACCCAGGCCAGCCACAACCACCTACCCAGCAAGCAGGCTACCGCCCAGGTAGACTGGACTCAGGTCAGACTGGACAAAGCATCTCCCCATATCCCGGGCTCACTGGTTTTGGTGATAATCAACAAACATTTTCTAATAACTATTTTGCTGGACAAACCCACACTATACCACCGTCCCATTACGAAACCCGGGCACAACCCTCTACCAGGTATCCTGGCAGAGGAACAACTGGACAGATGTACCCTCCCAAATCAAATGTTCATGTTCGTTGGCCTGTCATCTCTGGACATATCCAGCAAGCAGGATACAACCCAGGCCAGCCACAACCACCTACCCAGCAAACAGGCTACCGCCCAGGGAAACCACAACCACCTACCCAGCAAGCAAGCTACAACCCAGGCCAGCCACAACAGTCCACCCAGCAATTAGGCTACAACCCAGGCCAGCCACAACAGTCCACCCAGCAATTAGGCTACAACCCAGGCCAGCCACAACAGTCTACCCAGCAAATAGTCTATAACCCAGAACAGCCACAACCACCAGCTCTGCAATACCGGCCAGGGAAACCACAACCACCAGCTACCTCCATTGCAGGAAAAGGCCATGCTGTTAATTTCTCCCCTGGTCGAGTGATCTATGATGTCAGCCAAGAGGACATCCCTGAGCTCCCTACATTTGGTCCTTCCAAGTATGGAGACTATCAAGGGCAGGTGAAACCCTCCATATCTCACTTTAGTGCAGGCCAGACTGGACAAATTGCCTTCCCATATCCTGAGTCCACTGGTTTTGATACCAAGCCCATCATTGATGTGAACCCTGTATCAGTAAGCTATGGTCCATCACAGTATGACAAGATTCCAAGTAGCCATTACCAAGGAAGCTACAGCCCAGGGAAGCCACAACCACCTGCCCAGCAAGCAGGCTACAACCAAGGCCAGCCACAACAGTCTACCCAGCAAGGAAGCTACAGCCCAGGGAAACCACAACCACCGACCCAGCAAGGAAGCTACAACCCAGGCCAGCCACAACAGTCTACCCAGCAAGCAAGCTACAACCCAGGCCAGCCTCAACAGTCTACCCAGCAAGCAAGCTACAACCCAGGCCAGCCTCAACAGTCTACCCAGCAAGCAAGCTACAACCCAGGCCAGCCTCAACAGTCTACCCAGCAAGCAAGCTACAACCCAGGCCAGCCACAACCGTCTACCCAGCAAGCAAGCTACAACCCAGGCCAGCCACAACCGTCTACCCAGCAAGAAAGCTACAACCCAGGCCAGCCACAACAGTCTACCCAGCAAGCAAGCTACAACCCAGGGAAGCCACAACCACCGACCCAGCAAGCAAGCTACAACCCAGACCAGCCACAACAGTTTACCCAGCAAGCAAGCTACAACCCAGGGAAACCACAACCACCAACCCAGCATGCAAGCTACAACCCAGGCCAGCCGCAACAGTCTACCCAGCAAGCAAGCTACAACCCAGGCCAGCCACAACAGTCTACCCAGCAAGCAAGCTACAACCCAGGCCAGCCGCAACAGTCTACCCAGCAAGCAAGCTACAACCCAGGCCAGCCACAACAGTCTACCCAGCAAGCAAGCTACAACCCAGGGAAACCACAACCACCGACCCAGCAAGCAAGCTACAATCCAGGGAAACCACAACCACCGACCCAGCAAGCAAGCTACAACCAAGGCCAGCCACAACAGTCTACCCAGCAAGCAAGCTACAACCCAGGGAAACCACAACCACCGACCCAGCAAGCAAGCTACAACCAAGGCCAGCCACAACAGTCTACCCAGCAAGCAAGCTACAACCCAGGGAAACCACAACCACCGACCCAGCAAGCAGGCTACAACCAAGGCCAGCCACAACAGTCTACCCAGCAAGCAGGATATAACCCAGGACAGCCACAACCACCAGCTCCCTCCATTGCAGGAAAAGGCCATGCTGTTGATTCCCCCCCTAGTCGAGTGATCATTCCCGATGTCAGCCAAGAGATCATCCCTGTGCCCCCTACATTTGGTCCTTCCGAGCATGGAGACTATCAAGGGCAGGTGAAACCCTCCTTATCTCACTTTGGTACAGGCCAGACTGGACAAATTGCCTTCCCATATCCTGAGCCCACTAGTTTTGATACCAAGCCCATCATTGATGTGAACCCTGTATCAGTAGGATATGGTCCATCACAGTATGACAAGATTCCAAGTAGCCATTACCAAATGGAGACAAAACCCACCAGTTATCCTGGCAGTGGACATACTGGACAAATCAAACCCATCATTCATGTTGATCGTTGGCATGTGGTATATGGACCTACCCGGCAAGGAAGCTACAGCGCAGGGAAACCACAACCACCTACCCAGCAAGGAGGCTACCGGCCAGGGAAACCACAACCACCAGCCACCTCCATTGCAGGAAAAGGCCATGCTGTTAATTCCTCCCCTGGTCGAGTGATCTATGATGTCAGCCAAGAGGACATCCCTGAGCTCCCTACGTTTAGTCCTTCCAAGTATGGAGACTATCAAGGGCAGGTGAAACCCTCCATATCTCACTTTAGTGCAGGCCAGACTGGACAAATTGCCTTCCCATATCCTGAGCCCACTGGTTTTGATACCAAGCCCATCATTGATGTGAACCCTGTATCAGTAGGATATGGTCCATCACAGTATGACAAGATTCCAAGTAGCCATTACCAAGGAAGCTACAGCCCAGGGAAGCCACAACCACCTACCCAGCAAGCAAGCTACAATCCAGGGAAACCACAACCACCGACCCAGCAAGCAGGCTACAACCCAGGCCAGCCACAACAGTCTACCCAGCAAGCAAGCTACAACCCAGGGAAACCACAACCACCGACCCAGCAAGCAAGCTACAATCCAGGGAAACCACAACCACCGACCCAGCAAGCAGGCTACAACCCAGGCCAGCCACAACAGTCTACCCAGCAAGCAAGCTACAACCCAGGGAAACCACAACCGTCTACCCAGCAAACAAGCTACAACCCAGGCCAGCCACAACCGTCTACCCAGCAAGCAAGCTACAACCCAGGCCAGCCACAACCGTCTACCCAGCAAGAAAGCTACAACCCAGGCCAGCCACAACAGTCTACCCAGCAAGCAAGCTACAACCCAGGGAAGCCACAACCACCGACCCAGCAAGCAAGCTACAACCCAGACCAGCCACAACAGTTTACCCAGCAAGCAAGCTACAACCCAGGGAAACCACAACCACCAACCCAGCATGCAAGCTACAACCCAGGCCAGCCACAACCGTCTACCCAGCAAGCAAGCTACAACCCAGGCCAGCCACAACAGTCTACCCAGCAAGCAGGCTACAACCCAGGGAAACCACAACCACCGACCCAGCAAGGAAGCTACAACCCAGGCCAGCCACAACAGTCTACCCAGCAAGCAAGCTACAACCCAGGCCAGCCACAACAGTCCACCCAGCAATTAAGCTATAACCCAGAACAGCCACAACCACCAGCTCCCTCCATTGCAGGAAAAGGCCATGCTGTTGATTCCTCCCCTAGTCGAGTGATCATTCCTGATGTCAGCCAAGAGGACATCCCTGTGCCCCCTACATTTGGTCCTTCCGAGTATGGAGACTATCAAGGGCAGGTAAAACCCTCCTTATCTCACTTTGGTGCAGGCCAGACTGGACAAATTGCCTTCCCATATCCTGAGCCCACTAGTTTTGATACCAAGCCCATCATTGATGTTAACCCTGTATCAGTAGGATATGGTCCATCACAGTATGACAAGATTCCAAGTAGCCATTACCAAGGAAGCTACAGCCCAGGGAAGCCACAACCACCTGCCCAGCAAGCAGGCTACAACCAAGGGAAACCACAACCACCAACCCAGCATGCAAGCTACAACCCAGGGAAACCACAACCACCGACCCAGCAAGCAGGCTACAACCCAGGCCAGCCACAACAGTCTACCCAGCAAGCAAGCTACAACCCAGGCCAGCCTCAACAGTCTACCCAGCAAGCAAGCTACAACCCAGGGAAGCCACAACCACCGACCCAGCAAGCAGGCTACAACCCAGACCAGCCACAACCGTCTACCCAGCAAGCAAGCTACAACCCAGGGAAACCACAACCACCAACCCAGCATGCAAGCTACAACCCAGGCCAGCCACAACCGTCTACCCAGCAAGCAAGCTACAACCCAGGCCAGCCACAACCGTCTACCCAG
The DNA here is from genome assembly GCF_963989245.1 of Nansenia antarctica. NCBI lineage: Eukaryota > Metazoa > Chordata > Actinopteri > Argentiniformes > Microstomatidae > Nansenia > Nansenia antarctica. The sequence continues at coordinate 24,527,095 of NC_137684.1, read as the reverse complement.
CAAGCAAGCTACAACCCAGGCCAGCGACAACCGTCTACCCAGCAAGCAAGCTACAACCCAGGGAAACCACAACCACCGACCCAGCAAGCAAGCTACAATCCAGGGAAACCACAACCACCGACCCAGCAAGCAAGCTACAACCAAGGCCAGCCACAACAGTCTACCCAGCAAGCAGGATATAACCCAGGACAGCCACAACCACCAGCTCCCTCCATTGCAGGAAAAGGCCATGCTGTTGATTCCTCCCCTAGTCGAGTGATCAATCCTGATATCAGCCAAGAGATCATCCCTGTGCCGCCTACATTTGGTCCTTCCAAGTATGGAGACTATCAAGGGCAGGTGAAACCCTCCTTATCTCACTTTAGTGCAGGCCAGACTGGACAAATTGCCTTCCCATATCCTGAGCCCACTGGTTTTGATACCAAGCCCATCATTGATGTTAACCCTGTATCAGTAAGCTATGGTCCATCACAGTATGACAAGATTCCAAGTAGCCATTACCAAGGAAGCTACAGCCCAGGGAAGCCACAACCACCTACCCAGCAAGCAGGCTACAACCAAGGCCAGCCACAACTGTCTAGCCAGCAAGCAGGCTACAACCCAGGGCAGCCACAACCACCAGCTACCTCCATTGCAGGAAAAGGCCAGGCTGGTAACAATCTCTCCCCTGGTCTAGTGATAAATAACAGTCTTGGATATGGCCAACAAGGTAGCCAACTTGGCAGACATGGTTCTACATGGATTGAAACCTCTCAAAGTACCAAACCTGCACTTCAAATAAATCCCCATAGCTTCCCTTACAGTGTTGATGGCTTTTATACATATAATCCCCAAAAGTCAGTAGATTCTGACCAGATAGGCTCTGCTGGTGCTAACCCCATTCCCACTAATGTTGGCTATGGCCATAATGGTGGAGCCCCTATTGGCTACTACTCAGGTCAGGGAAATGGTGAAGGTCAGATGGAACAAATCATAGTTGATCCTCTACCTGAAGGTCAGATGGAACAAATCATAGTTGATCCTCTACCTGACATACATGGAAAATTCCATAATGGCTATTAGCCAGATCAAAATAAGCCCCAAACTGGACAATCTTACCCCAGCTTTACTGTCACAGCACCGAGTACAGCTAGCTCTAGTAAAATCTCTGATGCTGCCCAAACATCCACCAGCTCCTCACAAACTCTGGATGAATCTGAGACCAACAAACCTGGTTTTGACCTTAATCTATTTGTATACCTTTCTACAAAGGATCATTTTAAAATGTAGTCAAAACACCTCCTGCTTCCCAGATTACCTCAACAGAATGCTGGTATTTCCGGCAACAAGTGGGATTCTGCTCAGAGTGAGACTAAGCCTTATCCTGTCTCTCACTACCCTGCATGGAAGGAGATATGCAGAACAGATACAAGTACAGCTTTAGTTCTAGACAATCCATGCCTCAAGGAATATATGGGCCTGCTTCAAACATACAAATTCTGGGAGACTATGCTCAGTCCTGGAGGGGAGGCTCCCCTGGCAGCGACGCTCAGTGGCATACAGTACAGGCCAAGCTTCCCAAGCCAAGTGGAATTAGGTAAAAGTATGGGGTTTTCTTTTCATTACAGAACTGTTTTAAGTAATTCTGGGGAGTCTGTTGGATCAAAGGCAAGCGCCAGTATATTGATGTCCTCTGATGCACTATATAAAAGTCACTTTGTTTTTCACAGGCTCTGCAATCTGGCTGACCCTGGACATTAAGTCTCTACAGTAATTTTGATAACCAATAAATAATTCAACATTACACCTGCAGTTCCCTTGTCTATATTAACTCTCTGGGCTATTGGCTTTGTCTGAAGTCAGAAAATCAAACCATAAACATGTATCTAGACCTGGTGGGGGGTATTCCATCAACGTCGCTAAAGGAAAATCCTGGCTTATTTTGGATAACTCTCGCGAGACTTGTCAGAATATGCCTGGATGTTTTTAGGAACTCTCGCGAGACTTGTCAGACTAAACCTGGATTTTCTTTTAGCGATGTTGATGGAATACCCCCCTGGTGGGCGGTATTTCATCAACGTTGCTAACTTAATAATAATAATAATAATGCATTTTATTTATGGCCGCCTTTCAAAGCACTCAAGGACACCTTACAAAGCATAATTAAAAACAAACAAACAGATCAAGTTGATTCAAACAAACAAGACAAAACACTTAAAAACAACAATCAGTTTAAAAAGGTGGGTTTTCAGGCAGGATTTGAAGGTGGAGAGAAAGTCAATGTTGCGGATGTCTTGTGGAAGAGAGTTCTAGAGACGGGGGGCAGAGTGGCTGAAGGCTCTAGACCCTGGCTATAGAATCTGAGCTTAATTGAAAGTCTGGTTAGACTTAACGTCGACTGTGACTTAACAGTTCCATTAAAGAAGATAGTAGAGTATTGGGGTGGTCTGTATACAATTATGAAAATAATTAGAGTGTAACATTTAAAAACAGCTGAAAGATATTCAAATGATAAAAATTATCTGAAGGATGTCTGTTTGCAGTTAAAACTGTCTCTGAAAAAAGAGGCGATTCCACCACCTTTTTTATGGGATCTAACGACATCTAAGGTTCTAAAATTGGGGGGTGCTGAATCTAAGAATTGGTGTTTTGTTATCTTTATCTAACCAAGTCTCAGTTATAAATAAGAAATCTAGTTCATAGGAGCTAATCAAGTTGTTGATTAAGAGAGACTTATATTAGCTAAGGATCTGGCATTGAAAAGTGCTAGCTTGAGTGGTTTTGTGTTTGGTGTCCGTGTGGGCTGTGTGTGGCAGGGTACAGAAATTAAATTTGAGGGGTGTATAAAGCATTCTGACTTGCAATTAACTGTTCTGTTACTGATATGAACAGGGATAGCAAGAATTGAGAGTTGCCAAAATTACACAGAAGAGGAGAGTGTGTTCAAAATAATTCAAAGAAGTGGTCTTTATTGGGTTGTCTCACGGGAGACTCATGTTTACTTCAGAGTCTAATAACACCAGTTGGATCTCTACCTGAGATTGTTGTTGCAGTAGGTCTGGGCCTAGCTGATACTCATCAGCTGTACATAAATAAACATACTGCTGTATATTCATAGAAACATACCATGTACCATGCTACCCATCGTTGTTTTGGGGTCATCCCTATGTTCCCCGGGTCCTATGTTCCCCGATTTCTTAGGGGAAAAAAAAAAGGGTTCTATGTTCCCCGCTTCCGAAAAAGGGTTCTATGTTCCCCGCTTCCGTGATTTAAAAAAAAATTTTTTTTTTTTAAAAAACAACATACACAAATACATAATCATACTGTGTTTTTTGGGGGGAAAACAACATACGCAAATACATTATCATACTGTGGATTACTAATTGATAGACATTTACAGGAAATTGCAGGAACTATTATACATAGGAACAAAATGATTATGTGTACAACATTATTATATGAACAAAATGATTATATGTACAAAACCTTTTGTAGGTAGGACACTATTGGACCTCGGCCCAAATCTAGTACTGAAGCTGACCCCCCATGCTAAACCATTTGGAAGTACAGTATACTAGGACTCCAATTCAGACACACTGGGGGGCTGTCACAAATCTACTAACTCTAATCAGCCTGGTCTCACACGGCAGACGTCAGAATTCGACGTTTATGGACAAACGTCGAATTCTGACGTGAGATTGCATCCAAACGTCGAATTCCGACGTGACATTTGCATCCAAACGTCGAATTCCGACGTGACATTGGGGTAGCTCGTTCTGATAGCGCAGGGGTGCGCCTGTTATGTGCGCCTGTCGGGGCTTCTCTCGGGATTATTCCATTTTGAATTGGAAACCCTATGGTTACCCTAACCCTAACCCTAACCCTAAATGTGGCCTAACTAATTAATGCAAGTGCAATTCAAATTGGAATAATCCCGAGAGAAGCCCCGACAGGCGCACATAACAGGTGCACCCCTGCGCTGGTGTTCTTTTAGGAATATAAGATTTTCAATTCCATCTCGAAAATGATCTATCTAGGGAGTTATATAAAATGCTGAGACAATACTATGACATTGATTATTACATAATATATATTATGTATATTGATACATATGATTATGTATTTGTGTATGTTGTTTTTTAAATTTCAGATTTCAGATTCAGATTCATTTATTTATTCAAGGGACAGTGCATATTAATAAAACAAAAATAAATTGTAAATACGCCAGAGTTAGCCCGAAAGCTAGTTTTCATCCGCAGTCCCTATGCCATGATGTTGTATACGGCTCCCTGGAGGAAAAAAGTACATTTAAAAGATAAAATATAGGTAGACCTAGGCACAAAAAAGTAGACAGGACAAGCATTTAGCTTAAGGGCATAACATAGGGGGTTAAAAGAGCATACATTAATCATAGGCGGTTAAAAGGAGGGTACATATAAGCAGAGGGTTAAAAGAGCATACATTAATCATAGGCGGTTAAAGGGAGGGTACATATTCGGTAAGCAGACTAAAAGCAAGCAAGATATACGCACGGTAAGCAGACTAAAAACAAGCACACAGACTGTACAGGTAAGACATGTTAGGCAGTACACAGACAGGCGGTACACATGACATACAGGTATAGGACAGGACATGTTGGCAGGTGTGTGTGTTGATCATCCACTGTTTTAGGTGCTTTCTAAATTATTTAAAGGTGCCTAATTCTTTAAGGTGCCCTGGAATCAGGTTCCATTCACGTGCCCCTCTAACTGACCAGGCAGGTTGTGGGATTTGCTTGTGACCAGCTTGTTATGCAGTAGTTGATGTGTGTGAAGATCATGGCGTGGACATACATGGTAGCTGCCTCTGTTGACATGTAGTCCCTTAAAAAGCGGAAGTTGGACAGATTGAACTTGACAATTTTACAGACCTTTTTGATATGTGCCTTAAAAGTGAGGTTGGAATCTAACAGCACCCCAAGATATTTGAACTCGTTCACAACTTGTAGTTGTTCCCCTGAGATAATGACATGTGCTTCTTCAGCAGAACGGTTTGTTTTGGTAAAAAGCATGCTGACCGTCTTGGAAACATTAAGTTGGAGACGACAGTGGTTCAACCATGTAGTCACCTGAGCCATAGATTTGGTAAGTACAGCAGCTACCTCCGTCTTGGTCTGACCATGTACAAAATAGTAGTGTCGTCAGCCATTAGTGTATCAACCTCAGGACATTGATATTGATATTGACACATATGATACATATACATGATACATATGATTGACATTGATACATATGATTATGTATTTGTGTATGTATTTGTGTATTTGTGTATGTTGTTTTTAAAAAAAAAAAAAAAAAAAAAAAACACAGTATGATTATGTATTTGTGTATGTTGTTTTAAAAAAAAAAAAAAAAAAAAAAAAACGGGGAACATAGAACATTTTTCGGAAGCGGGGAAGCGGGGAACATAGAACCCGGGGAACATAGGCATGCTCCCGTTGTTTTAACTGGGCCCACACCTGCTCTGTAAACTGTTAGTTATTATTACCTAAAGGAGGAATAAGGAAACCTATTACGTTTTTTTTCCCAACAAGTTAATGTCTGGGGTCCCCAAAACATGTCATTGAAGGTTTTCCGTTGAAAATACCACTCAGATTTTAATCTAAAAGCATTCTAGCATGCCTCTGTTCCAGTCCTTTTCTCGACGGGCTGTTTTTGTGTCTGTAGCTTTAGGCAAGGCAAAGGAGATTTATTTATAGAGCTCATATTCATACAAATTAATGTAAGCTCATAGTGCTTTTACAAATATATATATATATATATATATATATATATATATATATATATATTATGCCTACACACAGATGACTTGGATGAGACGTAGACTCACTATCTCTAACATATTCATCACAGTATTTTGATTATGGATATCTATGGAACATTAAATGTCTTACCAGAATACAAGAGATTTTTTCTCAGCATTTGTCCCAGTTCTAGTGTCTCTCCAACAAAACAGACTGATAGTACTGCTGTGGGTGGAGATACTCAGATGGGGGGGGACCCCAGCTTACATAGGCGGGAGCAGCCGATCTGAATGGCTTGTTGAATCGCATGTTTTCAGAAACACACAGCCCACAAAGAACTGACTGAATTGCTTTATTTCACAGTTTCTGTGTTAGTAGGGTCATCAGGGACCCAAATGTATAACACAAGCACTGAAAGAGTTTTTCATAAAGACTCGGTAGAGTACGGTAGTTCATGGTGAAGGACTCTTAAGTGCTCAAAAATGGAGGATCAGACAGCGGGTCGAGTAGATGACTGGTGACGATCATTCACTAACTTTACACAAACGTACTTGTTGGAAGTCACTTTGGATAAAGGTGTCTTCTAAATGTCAAAATTGTAAATGTAACACTCCTGCACCACAGCTTCCCTGTTGTAATAACCATTTGTTATAATTATACATCATTTTGAATTGAAAATCCTCTGAAAAAAGACACTGCTTTCTGCTAACACTGCTTTCTGCTGTTGCTACAAAATATGCCTAGCAAATCTTAGTTGTTTTAACAAGCTCTCTGTATGGTACATAAATGATTAGATACATTCTGTGATTTAGAAAAAAACACTTCGAAAAAAGTATATTTTAAGTATCTATTTCGGTTCAACAAATGCATTCTGGAAGACAAAGAGCCTACAGAACTCCAAAAGAAGAACAATGGTGGCTTCTTCTTGAGTACTTTAAGGAAAGACCACGTGGCCTAATGGATAAGGCGTTTTACTTCGAATCAGAAGATTGAGGGTTCGAGTCCCTTCGTGGTTGATAAAATACATTCTTTAAAGACGTTGCTATGTGTTACGATCTAATGAGACCTCTATCGCTGGAGGTCTTTAAGATGACTGGTGTCGATCATTCACAAACGTACTTGTTCTAAGTCACTTTGGATAAAGGTGTCTTCTAAATGTCAAAAATGTAAATGTAACACAAAAGAAGAACAATGGTGGCTTCTTCTTGAGTACTTTAAGGAAAGACCACGTGGCCTAATGGATAAGGCGTCTGACTTCGAATCAGAAGATTGAGGGTTCGAGTCCCTTCGTGGTTGATAAATAAATTCTTTAGAGACAATGCTATGTGTTGGAATCTAATGAGACCTCTCTCGCTGGAGGTCTTTAAGATGACTGGTGACGATCATTCACTAACTTAACACTAACGTACTTGTTGGAAGTCACTAAATGTCAAAATTGTAAATGTAACACTCCTGCACCACAGCTTCCCTGTTGTAATAACCATTTGTTATAATTATACATTTTTTAAATTGAAAATCCTCTGAAAAAAGACACTGCTTTCTGCTAACACTGCTTTCTGCTGTTGCTACAAAATATGCCCAGCAAATCTTAGTTGTTTTAACAAGCTCTCTGTATGGTACATAAATGATTAGATAAATATTTCTGTGATTTAGAAAAAAACACTTCGAAATAAGTATATTTTAAGTATCAATTTCAGTTCAACAAATGCCTTCAGGAAGACAAAGAGCCTACAGAACTCCAAAAGAAGAACAATGGTGGCTTCTTCTTGAGTACTTTAAGGAAAGACCACGTGGCCTAATGGATAAGGCGTCTGACTTCGAATCAGAAGATTGAGGGTTCGAGTCCCTTCGTGGTTGATTAAGAACATTCTTTAGAGACAATGCTATGTGTTGGGATCTAATGAGACCTCTCGCGCTGGAGGTCTTTAATGGCGCTTTTCCACTATCATACCCGGCTCGGGTCGGGTCAGCTCGCTTCGGCACGCTTTTGAACAGTTCTGGGCGCGATTCCACTATACACAAGAGACCAGGAACGAGTAGGAGGAGTAGGAGATAGTAGGCGGAGTTACGCATCATAACAGCGCGCCATGGTGGTGACGTATATTTTCACGAGACACAACACAGCCACAACAATAGCGACATGGAGGAACTTGAAGCTATCGTATACTTTTTCCTCGGCATGTGGTATATTATTAACCGTGGTTTTTTGGAGAGAAAGAGAAAGAGAGAGAGGGAGAGAGAGAGGAAGCTATGTACACATAATAAAGTCATGTTTTTTGAACCCTTAAAACCACTGCCTTCACTTGTCTGCTTTATGAAGTGTATGAGCATATGAGATGGCTACTGCCTGATCGATGTCGACACTGCTCGTAGTGAATAAAAGCACTTGACGCATGTTGAACTCCTGGTTCATTGAGTTTACTCCCGGTTCACTTCTCGGGGTGGCACCACGGTGGTTCAGGGCTCAAAATGACCGTATACCGATGGTGGAGTCGATACTACACTCCTATCACGGTCGACACAGCGCGGAGCGAATTCCCTGGTAGAACAACGGGAGTTTCATCCAGCAGCACCATAGGCACAGTACATCGCCATAATAGCGATTTTTGTGTTATGCTTGTTGTAAATAAAAGTTCTATGATGCATTGAAATGACATTAAACTAAGATAATACGATGGTCAGCATAATTTTTCGAATCTTTATTAATAAGCTATTACAGAAACAGTAGTGACAGAGCGAAATCTGTTGTGTTATTTAAAGATGGCGGTTAGCAAAGAAATCTATGAACATGGAATGACATTTCCTTTGACCAATCAAAAGTGTGCAGCGTCACACGTCACACGCAGCCTGGCAAAAAAGTACCCGTGCCATTTCTGGTACCCATCGCGAACAAGAACTATTTTAGTTCTTGTTTGGCCCGGATACCAGAAATGGCGCGGGTACTATTGGCAGTGGAAAAAGGATAACAAACCGGGCTCACGCGGTACGGCACGGGTCGGCACGGTAGTGGAAAAGCGCCACAAGATGTTTTATTGACGAGAGGCACAAAAGCAGCAGACAAGACAGGTGCCTGGGAGAATATTCTGGATCAGTCATTTCTCAAAGTTATAATTCTCCTGTGCATTCGCAGTTAAAGCTGGTTCTACTGTATGTCAGATTTTGCATTGCAGTGATTGGTCTTTTCTTATAGGAGGAATCAAAATCAGCCTGTCATATTAGAACACTTAGAACAGGTTTTGGGTTTCAAATCAATAGTGAGCTGTTCAATCAATTTCATGCAGAGTATGAAGTCATGTGCAGATGAACAACCAATTGAACAAATAATGAGACACTTCTTCTCCCCGTCTTATTTTCCCCTGTGGAACTCTCCGGGTCCCACGAGATAACACTAAGGAGTCAAACACTTCTCTAGTCACATTTACATTTTTTGACATTTAGCAGACACTTTTATCCAAAGCGACTTATAACACGTACATTTGAGTACTAAAGTAAGTGAATCATCTATACATTAGTCATCATAAGCAAAGATCTACGGAGGTGCCATTTGGCAGTCACAATGCTAGAAAAAGGAAGCAATATTATTATATATTATAAACAGTAGAGGAAATATACAGAGGGGTAGTGGGGCTGCCAGCTGAGGTGGAAGAACGGAGGGATTGGGGTGGGGTTTGGGGGCTGGGACAGGGGCTGTTCCCGTCCGATAGGCAAGAACCAGGCTTTTGAACATGATGCAAGCTGCTACCGGTAGCCAGTGAAGGGTGCGGGGGAAGGGGGTGATATGGGAGAATTTGGGGAGATTGATGAACACTAGAGGGGCAGCAGCATTCTGGATTAGCTGTAGACGTGTGATGGCAGAGGCAGGGAGCCCGGCCAAAAGTGCATTGCAGTAGTCAAGGTGGAAGAAGTGCCTGGACCAAGAGTGGTGCTGCTTCTCTTGTGAGAAATGGACATATCCTTTGGATATTTGCCACACTGGAGAAGTGGTTGTCAAGGATCACCCCAAGATTCTTGGCTGTCTAGGAGGAGGTCACAGTGGAGTTCCTGACTGTGATGGAGAAGTCTTGGAGAGAGGCTGGCAGGCTTTCCCAGGGAGGAAGAGCAGTTCTGTCTTGTCAAGGTTTAGCTTGAGGTGGTGGGCTGACATCCAAGCAGAAATGTCTGCAAGACTCGTAGAGACACGCGTCGCCACCTGTGTGTCAGAGGGGTGGAAAGACAGGTGAGTGTCATCAGCATAGCGGTGGTAGGAGAAACCTTGTGAGGAAATTACAGAGCCAAGAGATTTGGTATGAAGAGATAACAGTAAGCGCTCTACGTAGGGGACCCAAGTGGTGAGGGCATGTGAAGAGGACAGTGACCCTCTCCAAGTCACCTGGGTAAGAGCGATCGGCCAGGTAGGATGCAAACCAGGAGAGTGTAGAGCCAGAGATGGCCAGCTCTGAGAGGGTGGAGAGAAGGATCTGGTGGTTTACTCTCTCAAGCAGTCGGCAGCAGACAGGTCCAGAACAATGAGAACAGAGAGGGAGGAAGCTCGAGCAGAGTGGAGGGTCTTAGTGACAGCAGGAATGACAGCGGGAGGATCAAGGAGGTTGTTCTGAAGGATATAGTGAGACAGTTGTCCTAGTGAGACAGTTGGTTAGAGACAGTACCTTCACATGTTTTAGATAAGAAGGAGAGAATGGACTTGGATCACTTCTTTCTGTAGTTTTGGACAGCAGGCAGGTCGAGAAGTTGGCTTCTTGAGAAGAGGCTTGACTGGCAGTTTTAAGGACAGCTGGGACAGATCCTGTGGACAGAGGGTGGTTGATTATGGTGGTAAGGAACAGAAGGAGGGATGGATTGGAGAAAGGGAGAGGGAATAGGATCGACAGGGCAGGTGGTTGCCTGCTTGAATGTGACAAGTTGGCGGAGGTGAGGTGGGTTGAGGAGTGAGAACAAATTTGAAGAACAGTTTCCTTGGGTCAGAGGCATAACAATATGACTTCACACTAGTGAACTACAGTGTTGAAGCAAAATATGTCAAACAGAGCAATCGTATACCAAAGTTCTATGCCTTTATTTACTTTCAATGTTGACCTATGACCACTCTTCCCCGACTCTTCAATTCCCTGACTCCATCAATTGTTTGGGGAGAAATTTGTTATGTATGTGTAATGCAATATAATCCCCAAACTATTTCAATGCCATTTCATAAAAGGGATACTATAGCTCCACCTGCTGTTTACATATGCACACAATATTGACACACAGAAAAGTCAAGTGATTTTTAAACATGGTCCACTTTATTTTAAGTTTCACTTAATAACAACAGTTCAGTCTGTCCAGGGAAGACCTGACCTGAAGAAGATATGGTAGAAAATGAAAAGAGAAAAGTAAAGAAAAGGAGGAGGGTCATAAGAGAAGAGAAACAGGCTGCACGGCAGTCGGCGAGGGGGCTGGACTGCCTGTAGAAAGGAGGATGAAATCAGAAGGATGAATATGTAATGAGAGAGGGGGTAGGGAAGGACGTGGGAGAGTTTAGGGTGAAATGTTGAGAAAGGGTCATTCAACACTGTTTAATAAGCATGGCTTGAATTCAGGGGAGAGAGTATCCATTTGTTTACCTTTGAGGACAATTGGGCAATAAAATAAGGAGTTAGAGGGGAATAAAACTATTCTGCCATCAAACCAGGTTTTTATTGGACAATGGGCCTGGCAAATGAAGCCTCTGTCATTGTCTTTTTGTTTTCTTTGTTTTTTTTCTGTTCTCTCTGTCTGATTGTCTGTAAAACCTGTAAAGCGTCCTTGGGTTTGAGAAAGGCGCTATATAAAACCAAGCTATTATTATTATTATTATTAATAAACAGAGGTATAACACATTTAGTTTTAGTCATCATATAGACTAATGTCCCAATGAAAGCAAATGTTCCCTTCCCCTAAATTCAAGCTTTAATTGTCCTTCAGTTTTTAAGATTTTACTGACGATCATAATGTACAGTACTTGAAGTACCCTACCAAGAGGTGTGTAGAGTGTGTGCATGTATCCCGAGCACACAATTCACAGCCTCTTCAGCACCT